>NW_027174979.1:0-21000 GCF_000390325.3 Nicotiana tomentosiformis
TGTAGACTAAGGAGTCGTGATATTTGCATAGCTTGAGGTTGGGCAGTATATACAAGGTATGTGAGGCTATCCCCTTCATTCTTTTGCACGACTCCAATTGTACATAATGTAATGAACGAGCTCCCAAAGATACTCTACTCTTAGAAGCTAGCAGTACTTACATTGCTGCCCTTCTTATGAAACGATTGATATTGATGTTACTTCTCTTATTCTTATATTATCAATGTTGTTGGTAGTTCCTGATTCTTATAAGATTCTTGATGAAGAGTTAATCCTAATAACGTGTACGAAGGATACCGACCTTACGTCACTCCGAAAGGTTCAAATTATGATTCCAACGAGTCCAGCATGCATCATATATATGTATCTATTTTACTCTACCGAGCCGCGCTATAGTCGGCCGGGTATGGCACCTATTGTGCAACCACTGATCAGTTGGGTTTTACCGAGCTCCACGTGGCCGGGTACGATTCTACCGAGCCCTATGATGGCCGGGTACGTTTTACCGAGCCTATTATGGCCGGGTACGATATGATGATGATGATGCCCACAAAGGCATATGTTTTAAACGTTTATGTATATATATATGTATGTATCATGTATTTCATGTCAGTAGCCCTCAGAGGTACCCAGATGTCACAGGTTGTATATTCCCTATCACTGTTTACATTATTGTTCTTACTTATGCTATTCTGCCTTACATACTCAGTACTTTATTCGTACTGACATCCTTTTTATTTGTGGACGCTGCATGTCGTGCTGCAGGTCCTGATAGACGGGTAGACGCAGCTCCCCCATCACAGTAGGCTATCCGGTTCAGCGTTATTGGCAAGATCCTTTCTCCGGACTTGCCGTGGTCTTGGTATGCATTTTTGTTATAGACCCTTATGGGTATGTCGGGGCCCTGTTCCGGCAATGTTGTAGCACTTATGTTCTTTTAGAGGCTCATAGACAGGTGTCGACTCATGTATGGTTTGGAATGCCTTGTCGGCTGATTTTTGTTGTATAGTCTTTCATGGCACCATGGTAGCTCGTACCTTATATATAGTTTCTTGATAGTCTTGTCGTCCCATGTTACGTATGTTCATGACATTATCTTTCATTGTTGGATGTTCATGATCCATGTCTTTCATTTATATTGGTCTTGTCGGCCCTTAAAGATAATAAGGAAGGTTAGATAAAATGTACGTTGGTGCTCGGCAAGTATGGCCCGGGTGCTAGTCATGACCCTCCAGTTGGGTCGTGACAAACTTGGTATCAGAGCAAGTCTGTCCTAGGGGTTGTCTATGAGCCGTGTCTAGTAGAGTTTTGATTATGGATGTGTAGCGCGCCACATTTATAATCAGGAGGCTACATGACATCTAGGGTTGTTACCTTCTTCCTAAATCTAGATCGTGCGTAGAGTTGAGTCGTAAGTGTTCATATCTAATATTCACATTGTTTTCTTTCAGCGATGCCTTCGACTAGGAAGCAAGCGATTAGTAAACGGCTTGATACAGCTGTGGGCGAGGGTAACATTCAGGTCCCTCCAGCCAGAGCAGGCCAAAGTGAGGCTCAGAGTGAGATGCCGTCTCATACCTCTCCGTCTCCTCCAGAGGATATTAGGAGGCACCCAGTACATCCAGTTCCTCCGTCTGGCACTACAGACCACGATATGCGCAGTGCAGTGCAGTTATTGAGTAGCTTAGTAGCTGCTCAGGCTCAGAGGCAGAATACCGGTGTTGCTGATAAACCGGTTAGTGCGAGAGTTCGTGATTTTATTAATCTAGACCCTCCAGTGTTTACCGGATCAGATCCCAAGGAGGACCCACAAACATTTATTGATCAGGTTCATCGTACATTGCGGGTTATGCATGCTAGTGATACGGAGGCAGTAGAGTTGGCTTCTTATCGGTTACGGGATTTAGCGGTTTTCTGGTATGATAGTTGGGAGAGATCTAGGGGTCCGAACGCTCCTCTAGCCGTGTGGAAGGAATTTTCTGAGGCCTTTCTTCGTCACTACTTGCCAGTTGAGATACGACGAGCAAGAGCTGATAAGTTCTTGAACCTTCGACAGGGTAATATGAGTGTACGAGAGTATAGTATATAGTTTGATTCTTTATCAAGGTATACTCCCCATATGGTGGCCGAGATGAGTGATAGGGTGACCACATCTGATAAATGAGTGCACAACAGCCTCCTTGGTAGAGGGCATGGATATTTCCCGTATTCAGGCTTATGCCCAGACCCTCAGGATCATAAGTTATATGCTAAGCTCTCTAAATGTGAATTCTGGCTGAACTCAGTAGCATTCCTTGGCCATGTGATATCTGATGAGGGTATTAGTGTCGACACTCAGAAGATCGATGCAGTGAAGAATTGGCCGAGACCTACAACACCATCAGAAGTCCGCAGCTTCCTGGGGCTAGCAGGGTATTATAGGCGGTTTGTAGAAGGGTTTTCCTCTATATCAGCACCATTGACTAAGTTAACACAGAAAGCTACCAAGTTCCAGTGGTCTGATTCTTGTGAACATAGTTTTCAGGAGCTAAAGAATCGATTGACATCTGCGCCAGTGCTCACTCTCCCAGAAGGAACAGAAGGTTATGTGGTATATTGTGATGCCTCAGGTATAGGTTTGGGGTGCGTATTGATGCAACGTGGGAAGGTGATTGCTTATGCATCACGACAATTGAAGAAGCATGAAAAGAATTACCCGACTCATGATTTGGAATTGGCTGCAGTAATATATGCTTTGAAGATATGGCGGCACTACTTATACGGCGTCCATATTGACATCTACACAGATCACAAAAGTTTACAATACATCTTCAAGCAGAAGGAGTTGAATTTGAGGCAGCGTAGGTGGCTTGAATTACTGAAAGACTATGACGTCGAGATATTGTACCATCCTGGTAAAGCCAATGTTGTGGCAGACGCTCTCAGCCGTAAGTCAATGGGAAGCTTAATACATATTGAGGCAGGTAGACAAGGGTTGACCAAAGAGCTTCACCAGCTGGCCAATATGAGAATCAGATTGTTGGACTCTGATGACGGAGGTGTTACTGTACAGAATACAGCAGAATCATCTTTGGTAGCCGAGGTAAAAGCACGGCAATATGAAGATCCTACCTTAGTAAGATTGAGAGAGGGAATTCAGCAGTGTAAGATTACAGCTTTCAAGATCGGAGGAGATGGGACACTGAGATACCAGGGCCGATTATGTGTACCTAGTGTGGCAGGGTTGCGAGAGAAGATTATGATTGAGATTCACCAGTCCCGATATTCTATCCATCCTGGCTCGACAAAGATGTATCATGATGTTAAGGAGCAATATTGGTGGGATAACATGAAGAAGTCTATTGCAGAATTTGTAGCCCAGTGTCCTAATTGTCAACAAGTAAAGATCGAGCATCAGAAACCCAGTGGATTGATTCAGAATATAGAGATTCCGACCTGGAAATGGGAGGTGATTAATATGGACTTCATTATTGGATTACCTCGCTCTTATCATAAGTTTGACTCCATTTGGGTGATAGTTGATCGACTTACAAAATCTGCCCATTTTCTACCAGTTAAGACAACTTACACGGCTGAAGATTATGCGAAGTTGTATATCAAGGAGATTGTTAGGCTTCATGGTGTGCCGGTATCTATTATATCAGACCGAGGAGCTCAATTTACGGCTAACTTTTGGAGGTCTTTTCAGAAGGGTTTAGGCACACAAGTAAATCTCAGCACTACATTCCATCCGCAGACTGACGGACAGGCTGAACGTACCATCCAGACGCTGGAAGATATGCTACGAGCATGTGTTCTAGATTTTAAGGGGAATTGGGATGACCATCTGGCACTTATAGAATTTGCCTACAATAATAGCTACCATTCCAGTATTAAAATGGCCCCGTATGAGGCACTGTACGGGAGGAGATGTAGATCACCAGTTGGATGGTTCGAAGTCGGTGAGACAGAATTATATGGGCCAGATTTGATTTACCAAGCCATTGAGAAGGTGAAACTGATACAAGAGCGGCTGAGGACGGCACAAAGCAGGCAAAAATCTTATTCCGATGTCCGACGTCGTGATCTGGAATTTGAGGTTGGTGATTGGGTTTTCCTGAAGATCTCGCCGATGAAGGGTGTTATGCATTTTGGGAAGAAGGGTAAGTTGAGTCCACGGTATATTGGGCCGTACAAAATTCTTCGACGAATTGGACAAGGTTGCTTACGAGTTAGAATTGCCATCTGAATTGGAATTTGTCCACCCGGTATTCCATGTATCTATGTTGAGGAAATGTATTGGAGACCCTTCTCGGGTCGTCCCTATCAAAGATGTACAAGTTACAAAGGATCTATCATATGATGAACTGCCAGTGGCTATATTAGATCGACAAGTCCGCAAGCTGAGAACAAAGGATGTAGCTTCCGTGAAAGTATTATGGAGGAACAAGAATATAGAAGAAATGACATGGGAAGCAGAAGAGGAGATGAAGTCTAAATACCCTTACCTATTCCAGAGTGAAAATAACGAGGATACCGGGGGAAAGAAGGACGCATTATAAGGTGAAACGGCTCTATGAGGTAAGCAATAGCTTGTGAATACTCTTTTTTTTTAATACAAAATGGTGATATGCAGATAATGTACATATCCATAATGCTTTGTATAGTCTTGTATGGCCATAGGTTGGGTTTAACTGCTTGCAAGTTTGGCTAGTGTCCATTTCATAAGGGAAACTCAGCCGGAAATCTCCATCGGAATCCACGATGAGTTAGACACTCCATAAACCCTTACATTCGAGGACGAATGTTCCTAAGGGGGAGAGGATGTTACAACCCAAATTCGCATATCATAGATCACGCCGTAAGGTAGTCGACGTAAATCCAAGAAGAGATTATCTTTGAGATGATAATAAGTTAATCCTATTGGTCTTAAACGATACAAGGGTGTATAAGAGTGGTTAACAAGTATTTGAAGTTAAGCTAATCAAGGATGTTGTAACCCGTATTTTCGGATAACACTAGAGGTGATTAACTGTCCCAAGAGGTCTTGTTTTAATGTATTTGAATCATATAATATCCGCATCATAAGTCTTGAAGTCAAGCGAGTTATGAAATAAAAGTCGATAAAAGTTGTCGCAACTTAGGTTTATAATTTTACTTAAACTTTAGGTCAAATGTTACTGCATTTTACTCCCAATGTGCTTGGAATTATGGGGTGATCTACCTATCAAATTGAAGATCTATGAGTCTAGTTTCCAACGCATTAAACCGTTCGTTGATACGATCTCGGAATAGAGAGATATTCGCATATTCGCGAGAGTGCGCCAAGCTGCTCTCTATGGGGCCCACAAAGGCGATTTAAGACATATGGACATATATGAGATACCTCAACCCCGTTTTAAGTCATTATTTTTCAGTATATTCAGACCTTATAACCCTAAAAACAGTCTCTCAAGGTTCTCTCATGATCCAAGACCCAAACAAAGGGCAAACAACACAAATCAAATGTCGGGAATCCCGTGGTGCTAGTAAGTTTCTTGTTTTTCTTGTTGTTGCTGATTTTTGTGTTGTTCCAGCTCGTGTGGGAGGTTGTTTTAAGTGCTTTATGTTCTGTAAATACACCTTCAAGTTTTTAATATCAACCCTAGGTGATTTCAAGTCTTCTAAAGTAATTCTAGTGCCGAAAAACCCGAATTAATTGCTAGTTTCGCTTCCTTGTTCTTGTGGCAGAATTGAAGGGATATTTCGTGGAAAATTAAGGTCAAATTGGAGTTGTTCTTTCTGTTTAAAGGTAAGGAACCTCTTACTCTATATATATTTAAGATTATCCAAGTTGCAGCTAAGTCGTTGAAGCTAGAACTTGTGAAATATATATCGAAAAGCTTGGTAGTAATGTTGTTGGTTGGTGGACTGTTTTGGAGGCTCAATATGATTATTAATGATGTTGTTTGGGCTGTTTGGTGATTGTATTGACTTGTGGGAAGTCATATAAATAGGGGAGGTGCTGTCCGTTTTATCGTAAAATAGGTTGTGGTCGATACATAATAGTTACGACGCTTAAACGATAATGATAGTGTCATTTGTCTTATTGTAGACTAAGGAGTCGTGATATTTGCATAGCTTGAGGTTGGGCAGTATATACAAGGTATGTGAGGCTATCCCCTTCATTCTTTTGCACGACTCCAATTGTACATAATGTAATGAACGAGCTCCCAAAGATACTCTACTCTTAGAAGCTAGCAGTACTTACATTGCTGCCCTTCTTATGAAACGATTGATATTGATGTTACTTCTCTTATTCTTATATTATCAATGTTGTTGGTAGTTCCTGATTCTTATAAGATTCTTGATGAAGAGTTAATCCTAATAACGTGTACGAAGGATACCGACCTTACGTCACTCCGAAAGGTTCAAATTATGATTCCAACGAGTCCAGCATGCATCATATATATGTATCTATTTTACTCTACCGAGCCGCGCTATAGTCGGCCGGGTATGGCACCTATTGTGCAACCACTGATCAGTTGGGTTTTACCGAGCTCCACGTGGCCGGGTACGATTCTACCGAGCCCTATGATGGCCGGGTACGTTTTACCGAGCCTATTATGGCCGGGTACGATATGATGATGATGATGCCCACAAAGGCATATGTTTTAAACGTTTATGTATATATATATATATATATATATGTATGTATCATGTATTTCATGTCAGTAGCCCTCAGAGGTACCCAGATGTCACAGGTTGTATATTCCCTATCACTGTTTACATTATTGTTCTTACTTATGCTATTCTGCCTTACATACTCAGTACTTTATTCATACTGACGTCCTTTTTATTTGTGGATGCTGCATGTCGTGCTGCAGGTCCTGATAGACGGGTAGACGCAGCTCCCCCATCACAGTAGGCTATCCGGTTCAGCGTTATTGGCAAGATCCTTTCTCCGGACTTGCCGTGGTCTTGGTATGCATTTTTGTTATAGACCTTATGGGTATGTCGGGGCCCTGTTCCGGCAATGTTGTAGCACTTATGTTCTTTTAGAGGCTCATAGACAGGTGTCGACTCATGTATGGTTTGGAATGCCTTGTCGGCTGATTTTTGTTGTATAGTCTTTCATGGCACCATGGTAGCTCGTACCTTATATATAGTTTCTTGATAGTCTTGTCGTCCCATGTTACGTATGTTCATGACATTATCTTTCATTGTTGGATGTTCATGATCCATGTCTTTCATTTATATTGGTCTTGTTGGCCCTTAAAGATAATAAGGAAGGTTAGATAAAATGTACGTTGGTGCTCGGCAAGTATGGCCCGGGTGCTAGTCATGACCCTCCAGTTGGGTCGTGACAAGTACTTCTACCCGGAACTATGAGCTGGATACCCCTAGGCGAAAAGGTTCTACCTGGGTTAAGCAACATAAATCAACCTGAGCGAAGAGTACTTCGACTCGAAAACTATGAGCTGGATCCCCCTAGGTGAAAAGATTGTACCTGGGTTCAGCTACGAAAAACATCCTGAGCGAAGAGTACTTCTACCCGGAACTATGAGCTGGATCCCCCTAGGCAAAAAGGTTCTACCTGGGTTAAACTACGTAAAATAGCATGGGCAAAGAGTACTTCTACCCGAAAC
The DNA here is from genome assembly GCF_000390325.3 of Nicotiana tomentosiformis. Classification (NCBI taxonomy): domain Eukaryota; kingdom Viridiplantae; phylum Streptophyta; class Magnoliopsida; order Solanales; family Solanaceae; genus Nicotiana; species Nicotiana tomentosiformis. Next base: position 7,608 of record NW_027174979.1, read on the forward strand.
TATGAGTTGGATCCTCCTAGTCGAAAAGGTTCTACCTGGGTTAAGCTACAAAAAATAGCCTGGGCGAAGAGTACTTCTACCCGGAACTATGAGCTAGATCCCTCTAGGCAAAAAAGTTCTACCTGGTTAAGCTATGAAAAACAGCCTGGGCGAAGAGTACTTCTACCCGGAACTATGAGCTAGATCCCCATAGCCGAAAAGGTTCTACCTAGGTTAAGCTCTGTAAAACAACCTGATCGAAGAGTACTTCTACCCGGAACGATGAGCTGGATCCCCCGAGACGAAAAGGTTCTACCTGAGTTAAGCTACTAAAAACAAGACTGGGCGAAGAGTACTTTTACCCGGAACTATGAGTTGGATACCCCTAGGCAAAAAGGTTCTACTTGGGTTAAGGTACAAAAAACAGCCTGGGCGAAGAGTACTTCTACCCGGAACTATGAGCTAGATCCCCATAGGCGAAAAGGTTCTACTTGGGTTAAGCTACATAAAACAACCTGAGCGAAGAGTACTTCTACCCGGAACAATGAGCTGGATCCCCCTATGCGAAAAGGTTCTACCTAGGTTATGCTACGTAAAACAACCTGAGCGAACAGAGCTTCTACCCGGAACTATGAGCTGGATACCCCTAGGCGAAAAGGTTCTACCTGGTTTAAGCAACGTAAATCAACCTGAGCGAAGAGTACTTCGACCCAAAAACTATGAGCTGGATCCCCCTAGGTGAAAAGGTTGTACCTGGGTTCAGCTACGAAAAACATCCTGAGCGAAGAGTACTTCTACCCGGAACTATGAGCTGGATCCCCCTAGGGAAAAGGTTCTACCTGGGTTAAACAACATAAAATAGCATGGGCAAAGAGTACTTCTACCCGAAACTATGAGTTGGATCCTCCTAGGCGAAAAGGTTATACCTGTGTTAAGCTACAAAAAATAGCCTGGGCTAAGAGTACTTCTACCTGGAACTATGAGCTGGATCCCCCTAGGCAAAAAGGTTCTACCTAGTTAAGCAATGAAAAACAGCCTGGACGAAGAGTACTTCTACCCGGAACTATGAGCTAGATCCCCATAGGCAAAAAGGTTCTACCTGGGTTAAGCTACGAAATACAAGCCTCGGCGAAGAGTACTTATACCCGGAACTATGAGCTGGATCCCCTTAGGCGAAAAGGTTCTACCTGGGTTAAGCTACAAAAGATATCCTGAGCGAAGAGTACTTCTACTCGGAACTATGAGCTGGATCCCCCTAGGCAAAAAGGTTCTACCTGGGTTAAACTACGTAAAATAGCATGGGCAAAGAGTACTTCTACCCGAAACTATGAGTTGGATCCTCCTAGGCAAAAAGGTTCTACCTGGGTTAAACTACAAAAAATAGCCTGGGCAAAGAGTACTTCTACTCGGAACTATGCGCTGGATCCCCCTAGGCAAAAAGGTTCTACCTAGTTAAGCTACGAAAAACAGCCTCGGCGAAGAGTACTTCTACCCGGAACTATGAGCAAGATCCCCATAGGCGAAAAGGTTCTACCTGGGTTAAGCTACGAAAAACAAGCATGGGCGAAGAGTACTTCTACGCGGAACTATAAGCTGGATCCCCTTAGGCGAAAAGGTTCTACCTGGGTTAAGCTACGAAAAACATCCTAAGCGAAGAGTACTTCTACCCGAAACTATGAGCTGGATCCCCCTAGGCGAAAAGGTTCTACCAGGGGTTAGCTACGTTAAATAGCATGGGCAAAGAGTACTTCTACCCGAAACTATGAGTTGGATCCTCCTAGTCGAAAAAGTTCTACCTGGGTTAAGCTACAAAAAATAGCCTAGGCGAAGAGCACTTCTACCCAGAACTATGAGCTAGATCCCCCTAGGCAAAAAGGTTCTACCTGGTTAAGCTATGAAAAAAACAGCATGGGCGAAGAGTACTTCTACCCGGAACTATGAGCTAGATCCCCATAGCCGAAAAGGTTCTACCTAGGTTAAGCTCCGTAAAACAACCTGATCGAAGAGTACTTCTACCTGGAATGATGAGCTGGATCCCCCTAAACGAAAAGGTTCTACCTGAGTTAAGCTACTAAAAACAAGACTGGGCGACGAGTACTTTTACCCGGAACTATGAGTTGGATACCCCTAGGCAAAAAGGTTCTACTTGGGTTAAGGTACAAAAAACAAGCTTGGGCGAAGAGTACTTCTACCCGGAACTATGAGCTGGATCACCCTAGGCGAAAAGGTTCTACCTGGGTAAAGCTACGTAAAACAATCTGAGCAAAGAGTACTTCTACCCGGAACTATGAGCTGGATCACCCTAGGCAAAAAGGTTCTACCTGAGTTAAGCTACGTAAGACAATCTGAGCGAAGAGTACTTCTACCCGGAACTATGAGCAGGATCCCCCTAGGCAAAAAGGTTCTATCTGGGTAAAGCTAAGAAAAACGAGCCTGGGCGAAGAGTACTTCTACCTCGAAATATGAGAAGGATCCCCCTAGGAGAGAAGGTTCTACTTGGGTTAAGCTACGAAAAACAAGCCTGGGCGAAGAGTACTTCTACCCAGAACTATGAGCTGGATCCCCCAAGGAAAAAAGGTTCTACCTGGGTTAAGCTACATAAAACAACCTGAGGGAATAGTATTTCTACCCGGAACTATGAGCTGGATCCCCCTAGGCGAAAAGGTTCTACCTGGGTTAGGCTATGTAAAACAACCTGAGCGAACAGTACTTGTACCCGGAACTATGAGCTGGATACCCCTAGGTGAAAAGGTTCTACCTCGGTTAAGCGATGTAAAGCAACCTGAGCGAAGAGTACTTCGACCCAAAAACTATGAGCTGGATCCCCCTTGGTTATAAGGTTGTACCTGGGTCAAGCTACGAAAAATATCCTGCGTGAAGAGTACTTCTACCCGGAACTATGAGCTGGATCCCCCTAGGCGAAAAGGTTCTACCAGGGTTAAGCTACGTTAAATAGCATGGGCAAAGAGTACTTCTACCCTAAACTAAGAGTTGGATCCTCCTAGGCGAAAAGGTTCTACCTGGGTTAAGCTACAAAAAATAGCCTGGGTGAAGAGTACTTCTACCCGGAACTATGAGCTGGATCCCCCTAGGCAAAAAGGTTCTACCTGGTTAAGCTATGAAAAACAGCCTGAGAGAAGAGTACTTCTACCAAGAAATATGAGCTTGATCCCCATAGGCGAAAAGGTTCTACCTGGGTTAAGCTCCGTAAAACAACCTGATCGAAGAGTACTTCTACCCGGAACGATGAGCTGGATCCCCCTAGATGAAAAGGTTCTACCTGGGTTAAGCAACTAAAAACAAGACTGGGCGAAGAGTACTTTTACCTGGAAGTATGAGCTGGATAACACTAGGTGAAAAGGTTCTACTTGGGTTAAGGTACAAAAAACAAGCCTGGGCGAAGAGTACTTCTACCCGAAACTATGAGCTGGATCACCCTAGGTGAAAAGGTTCTACCTGGGCTAAGGTATATAAAACAAGCCTGGGCGAAGAGTACTTCTACCCGGAACTTTGAGCTGGATCACCCTAGGCGAAAAGGATCTACCTAGGTTAAGCTAAGAAAAACAAGTCTGGGCGAAGAGTACTTCTACCCGGAAATATGAGCAGGATCCCCCTAGGCGAGAAGGTTCTACCTGGGTTAAGCTACGAAAAACAAGCCTGGGCGAAGAGTACTTCTACCCGGAACTATAAGCTGGATCCCCTTAGGCGAAAAGGTTCTACCTGGGTTAAGCTACATAATACAACCTGAGCGAAGAGTACTTCTGCCCGGAACTATGAGCTGGATCACCCTAGGCGAAAAGGTTCTACCTGGGTTAAGCTACGCAAAACAATCTGAGCGAATAGTACTTCTACCCGGAATTATGGGCAGGATCCCCCTAGGCAAAAGGGTTTTACCTGGATTAAGCTAAGAAAAACAAGCCTGGGCGAAGAGTACTTCTGCGCGGAAATATGAGCAGGATCCTCCTAGGCGAGAAGGTTCTACCTAGGTTAAGCTACGAAAAACATCTTGAGCGAAGAGTACTTCTACCCGGAACAATGGGCTCGATCCCCCTAGACGAAAAGATTCTACCTGGGTTAAACTACGTAAAATAGCATGGGCAAAGAGTACTTCTACCCGGAAGTATGAATTGGATCCTCCTAGGCAAAAAGGTTCTACCTGGGTTAAGCTACATAAAACAACCTGAGCAAAGAGTACTTCTACCCGGAACTATGAGCTAGATCACCCTAGGCAAAAAGGTTCTACCTGGGTTAAGCTACGTAAAACAATCTGAGCAAAGAGTACTTCTACCCGGAACTATGAGCAGGATCCCCCTAGGCAAAAAAGTTCTATCTGGGTAAACCTAAGAAAAACAAGCTTGGACGAACAGTACTTCTACCTGGAAATATGAGAAGGATCCCCCTAGGAGAGAAGGTTCTACTTGGGTTAAGCTACGAAAAACAAGCCTGGGCGAAGAGTACTTCTACCCGGAACTATGAGCTGGATCCCCCAAGGCAAAAAGGTTCTACCTGGGATAAGCTACATAAAACAACCTGAGCGAACAGTATTTCTACCCAGAACTATGAGCTGGATCCCCCTAGGCGAAAAGATTCTACCTGGGTTAGGCTACGTAAAACAACCTGAGCGAACAGTACTTGTACCCGGAACTATGAGCTAGATACCCCTAGGCGAAAAGGTTCTACCTCGGTTAAGCAATGTAAAGCAACCTGAGCGAAGAGTACTTCGACCCGGAAAATATGAGCTTGATCCCCCTAGGTGAAAAGGTTGTACCTGGGTTAAGCCACGAAAAACATCCTACGTGAAGAGTACTTCTACCCGGAACTATGAGCTGGATCCCCCTAGGCGAAAAGGTTCTATCAGGGTTAAGCTACGTTAAATAGCATGGGCAAAGAGTACTTCTACCCGAAACTAAGAGTTGGATCCTCCTAGGCGAAAAGGTTCTACCTGGGTTAAGCTACAAAAAATAGCCTGGGTGAAGAGTACTTCTACCCGGAACTATGAGCTGGATCCCCCTAGGCAAAAAGGTTCTACCTGGTTAATCTATGAAAAACAGCTTGGGAGAAGAGTACTTCTACCCAGAAATATGAGCTAGATCCCCATAGGCGAAAAGGTTCTACCTGGGTTAAGCTCCGTAAAACAACCTGATCGAAGAGTACTTCTACCCGGAACGATGAGCTGGATCCCCCTAGATGAAAAGGTTCTACCTGGGTTAAGCTACTAAAAACAAGACTGGGCGAAGAGTACTTTTACCTGGAAGTATGAGCTGGATAACCCTAGGTGAAAAGGTTCTACTTGGGTTAAGGTACAAAAAACAAGCCTGGGCGAAGAGTACTTCTACCCGAAACTATGAGCTGGATCACCCTAGGTGAAAAGGTTCTACCTGGGTTAAGGTACAAAAAACAAGCCTGGGCGAAGAGTACTTCTACCCGGAACTATGAGCTGGATCACCCTAGGCGAAAAGGATCTACCTAGGTTAAGCTAAGAAAAACAAGTCTGGGCGAAGAGTACTTCTACCCGGAAATATGAGCAGGATCCCCCTAGGCGAGAAGGTTCTACCTGGGTTAAGCTACGAAAAACAAGCCTGGGCGAAGAGTACTTCTACCCGGAACTATGAGCTGGATCCCCTTAGGCGAAAAGGTTCTACCTGGGTTAAGCTACATAATACAACCTGAGCGAAGAGTACTTCTGCCCGGAACTATGAGCTGGATCACCCTAGGCGAAAAGGTTCTACCTGGGTTAAGCTACGCAAAACAATCTGAGCGAATAGTACTTCTACCCGGAATTATGGGCAGGATCCCCCTAGGCAAAAGGGTTCTACCTGGATTAAGCTAAGAAAAATAAGCCTGGGCGAAGAGTACTTCTACGCGGAAATATGAGCAGGATCCTCCTAGGCGAGAAGGTTCTACCTGGGTTAAGCTACGAAAAACATCCTGAGCGAAGAGTACTTCTACCCGGAACAATGGGCTCGATCCCCCTAGACGAAAAGGTTCTACCTGGGTTAAACTAAGTAAAATAGCATGGGCAAAGAGTACTTCTACCCAAAAGTATGAGTTGGATCCTCCTAGGCGAAAAGGTTCTACCTGGGTTAAGCTACATAAAACAACCTGAGCAAAGAGTACTTCTACCCGGAACTATGAGCTAGATCACCCTAGGCAAAAAGGTTCTACCTAGGTTAAGCTACGTAAAACAATCTGAGCGAAGAGTACTTCTACCCGAAACTGTGAGCAGGATCCCCCTAGGCAAAAAGGTTCTATCTGGGTAAACCTAAGAAAAACAAGCCTGGGCGATGAGTACTTCTACCTGGAAATATGAGAAGGATCCCCCTAGGAGAGAAGGTTCTACATGGGTTAAGCTACGAAAAACAAGCCTGGGTAAAGAGTACTTCTACCCGGAACTATGAGCTGGATCCCCCAAGGCAAAAAGGTTCTACCTGGGTTAAGCTACATAAAACAACCTGAGCGAACGGTATTTCTACCCGGAACTATGAGCTGGATCCCCCTAGGCGAAAAGATTCTACCTGGGTTAGGCTACGTAAAACAACCTGAGCGAACAGTACTTGTACCCGGAACTATGAGCTGGATACCCCTAGGCGAAAAGGTTCTACCTCGGTTAAGCAATGTAAAGCAACCTGAGCGAAGAGTACTTCGACCCGGAAACTATGAGCTGGATCCCCCTAGGAGAAAAGGTTGTACCTGGGTTAAGCTACGAAAAACATCCTGCGTGAAGAGTACTTCTACCCGGAACTATGAGCTGGATCCCCCTAGGCGAAAAGGTTCTACCAGGGTTAAGCTACGTTAAATAGCATGGGCAAAGAGTACTTCTACCTGAAACTAAGAGTTGGATCCTCCTAGGTGAAAAGGTTCTACCTGGGTTAAGCTACAAAAAATAGCCTGGGCGAAGAGTACTTCTACCCGGAACTATAAGCTGGATCCCCCTAGGCAAAAAGGTTCTACCTGGTTAAGCTATGAAAAACAGCCTGGGCAAAGAGTACTTCTACCCAGAACTATGAGCTAGATCCCCATAGGCGAAAAGGTTCTACCTTGGTTAAGCTCCGTAAAACAACCTGATCCAAGAGTACTTCTACCCGGAACGATGAGCTGGATCCCTCTAGATGAAAAGGTACTACCTGGGTTAAGCTACTAAAAACAAGACTAGGTGAAGAGTACTTTTACCTAGAACTATGAGCTGGATACCCCTAGGTGAAAAGGTTCTACTTGGGTTAAGGTACAAAAAAAAGCCTGGGCGAAGAGTACTTCTACCCGGAACTATGAGCTGGATCACCCTAGGCGAAAAGGTTCTACCTGTGTTAAGGTACAAAAAACAAGCTTGGGCGAAGAGTACTTCTACCCGGAACTATGAGCTGGATCACCCTAGGCGAAAAGGATCTACCTAGGTTAAGCTAAGAAAAACAAGCATGGGCGAAGAGTACTTCTACCCGGAAATATGAGCAGGATCCCCCTAGGCGAGAAGGTTCTACCTGGGTTAAGCTATGAAAATTAACCTGGGCGAAGAGTACTTCTACCCGGAACTATGAGCTGGATACCCTTAGGCGAAAAGGTTCTACCTGGGTTAAGCTACATAATACAACCTGAGCGAAGAGTACTTCTACCCGGAACTATGAGCTGGATCACCCTAGGCGAAAAGGTTCTACCGGGGTTAAGCTACGTAAAACAATCTAAGTGAATAGTACTTCTACCCGGAATTATGAGCAGGATCCCCCTAGGCAAAAGGGTTCTACCTGGGTTAAGCTAAGAAAAACAAGCCTGGGCAAAGAGTACTTCTACACGGAAATATGAGCCGGATCCTCCTAGGCGAGAAGGTTCTACCTGGGTTAAGCTACGAAAAACATCCTGAGCGAAGAGTACTTCTACCTGGAACTATGAGCTCGATCCCCCTAGGCGAAAAGGTTCTACCAGTGTTAAACTATGTAAAATAGCATGGGCAAAGAGTACTTCTACCCGAAACTATGAATTGGATCCTCCTAGGCGAAAAGGTTCTACCTAGGTTAAGCTACATAAAACAACCTGAGCGAAGAGTACTTCTACCCGAAACTATGAGCTGGATCACCCTAGGCAAAAAGGTTCTACCTGGGTTAAGCTACGTAAAACAATCTGAGCGGAGAGTACTTCTACCCGGAAATATGTGCAGGATCCCCCTAGGCAAAAAGGTTCTATCTGGGTAAAGCTAAGAATAACAAGCCTGGGCGAAGAGTACTTCTACCCAAAAATATGAGAAGGATCCCCCTAGGAGAGAAGGTCCTACTTGTGTTATGCTACGAAAAACAAGCCTGGGCGAAGAGTACTTCTACCCAGAACTATGAGCTGGATCCCCCCAGGCAAAAAGGCTCTATCTGGGTTAAGCTACGTAAAATAGCATGTGCAAAGAGTACTTCTACCCGAAACTATGAGTTTGATCCTCCTAGGCGAAAAGGTTCTACCTGGGTTAGGCTACATAAAATAACCTGAGCGAAGAGTACTTCTACCCGGAACTATGAGCTGGATCCCCCTAGGCGAAAAGGTTCTACCTGGGTTATGCTACGTAAAACAACCTGAGCGAACAGTACTTCTACCCGGAAACTATGAGCTGGATCCCCCTAGGTGAAAAGGTTATACCTGGGTTAAGCTACGAAAAATATCCTGAGCGAAGAGTACTTCTACCCGGAACTATGAGCTGGATCCCCCTAGGAAAAAAGCTTTTACTTGGGTTAGGCTACGTAAAATAGCATGGGCAAAGAGTACTTCTACCCGAAACTATAAGTTGGATACTCCTAGGCAAAAAGGTTCTACCTGGGTTAAGCTACAAAAAATAGCCTGGGCGAAGAGTACTTCTACCCGGAATTTTGAGCTGGATCCCCCTAGGCAAATAGGTTCTACCTAGTTAAGCTATGAAAAACACCCTGGGCGAAGAGTACTTCTACCCGGAACTATGAGCTAGATCCCCATAGCCGAAAAAGTTCTACCTGGGTTAAGCTCAGTAAAACAACCTGATCGAAGAGTACTTCTACCCGGAACGATGAGCTGGATCCCCCTAGATGAAAAGGTTCTACCTGGGTTAAGCTACTAAAAAAAAGACTGGGCGAAGAGTACTTTTACCTGGAACTATGAGCTGGATACCCCTAGATGAAAAGGTTCTACTTGGGTTAAGTTACAAAAAACAAGCCTAGGCGAAAGGTACTTCTACCCTGAACTATGAGCTGGATCACCCTAGGCGAAAAGGTTCTACCTGGGTTAAGGTACAAAAAACAAGCCTAGGCGAAGAGTACTTCTACCCGAAACTATGAGCTGGATCACCCTAGGCGAAAAGGATCTACCTAGGTTAAGCTAAGAAAAACAAGCCTGGGCGAAGAGTACTTCTACCCGAAAATATGAGCAGGATCCCCCTAGGCAAAAAGGTTCTATCTGGGTAAAGCTAAGAATAACAAGCCTGGGCGAAGAGTACTTCTACCCGAAAATATGAGAAGGATCCCCCTAGGAGAGAAGGTCCTACTTGGGTTATGCTATGAAAAACAAGCCTGGGCGAAGAGTACTTCTACCCGGAACTATGAGCTGGATCCCCCTAGGCAAAAAGGCTCTATCTGGGTTAAGCTACATAAAATAGCATGTGCAAAGAGTACTTCTACCCGAAACTATGAGTTTGATCCTCCTAGGCGAAAAGGTTCTACCTGGGTTAGGCTACATAAAACAACCTGAGCGAAGAGTACTTCCACCCGGAACTATGAGCTGGATCCCCCTAGGCGAAAAGGTTCCACCTGGGTTATGCTACGTAAAACAACCTGAGCGAACAGTACTTATACCCGGAAACTATGAGCTGGATCCCCCTAGGTGAAAAGGTTATACCTGGGTTAAGCTACGAAAAATATCCTAAGCGAAGAGTACTTCTACCCGGAACTATGAGCTGGATCCCCCAAGGCAAAAAGGTTTTACTTGGGTTAGGCTACGTAAAATAGCATGGGCAAAGAGTACTTCTACCCAAAACTATAAGTTGGATCCTCCTAGGCAAAAAGGTTCTACCTGGGTTAAGCTACAAAAAATAGCCTGGACGAAGAGTACTTCTACCCGGAACTATGAGCTGGATCCCCCTAGGCAAATAGGTTCTACCTAGTTAAGCTATGAAAAACACCTTGGGCGAAGAGTACTTCTACCCGGAACTATGAGCTAGATCCCCATAGCCGAAAAAGTTCTACCTGGGTTAAGCTCAGTAAAACAACCTGATCGAAGAGTACTTCTACCCGGAACGATGAGCTGGATCCCCCTAGATGAAAAGGTTCTACCTGGGTTAAGCTACTAAAAACAAGACTGGGCGAAGAGTACTTTTACCTGGAACTATGAGCTGGATACCTCTAGGTGAAAAGGTTCTACTTGGGTTAAGTTACAAAAAACAAGCCTGGGCGAAGAGTACTTCTACCCGGAACTATGAGCTGGATCACCATAGGCAAAAAGGTTCTACCTGGGTTAAGGCACAAAAAACAAGCTTGGGCGAAGAGTACTTCTACCCAGAACTATGAGCTGGATCACCCTAGGCGAAAAGGATCTACCTAGGTTAAGCTAAGAAAAACAAGCCTAGGCGAAGAGTACTTCTACCCGGAAATATGAGCAGGATCCCCCTAGGCGAGAGGGTTCTACCTGGGTTAAGCTACGAAAAACAAGCCTGCGCGAAGAGTACTTCTACCCGGAACTATGAGCTAGATCACCCTAGGCGAAAAGATTCTACCTGGGTTAACTACGTAAAACAATCTGAGCGAATAGTACTTCTACCCGGAATTATGAGCAGGATCCCCTTAGGCAAAAGGGTTATACCTGGGTTAAGCTAAGAAAAAGAAGCCTGGGCGAAGATTACTTCTACGCGAAAATATGAGCAGGATCCTCCTAGGCGAGAAGGTTCTACCTGGGTTAAGCTACAAAAAACATCCTGAGCGAAGAGTACTTCTACCCGGAACTATGAGCTCGATCCCCCTAGGCGAAAAGGTTCTACCTGGGTTAAACTACGTAAAATAGCATGGGCAAAGAGTACTTCTACCCGAAACTATGAGTTGGATCCTCCTAGGCGAAAATGTTCTACGTGGGTTAAGCTACATAAAACAACCTGAGCGAAGAGTACTTCTACCCGGAACTATGAGCTGGATCACCCTAGGCAAAAAGGTTCTACCTGGATTAAGCTATGTAAAACAATCTGAGAGAAGAGTACTTCTACCCAGAAATATGAGCAGGATCCCCCTAGGCAAAAAGGTTCTATCTGGGTAAAGTTAAGAATAACAAGCCTGGGCGAAGAGTACTTCTACCCGGAAATATGAGAAGGATCCCCCTAGGAGAGAAGGTTCTACTTGGGTTATTCTACGAAAAACAAGACTGGGCGAAGAGTACTTCTACCCGGAACTATGAGCTGGATCCCCCTAGGCAAAAAGGTTCTACCTGGGTTAAGCTATGTAAAATAGCATAGGCAAAGAGTACTTCTACCCAAAACTATGAGTTGGATCCTCCTAGGAAAAAAGGTTCTACCTGGGTTAAGCTACAAAAAATAGCCTGGGCGAAAAGTACTTCTACCCGGAACTATGAGCTGGGTCCCCCTAGGCAAAAAGGTTCTACCTAGTTAAGCGATGAAAAACAGCTTGGGCCAAGAGTACTTCTTCCCGGAACTATGAGCTCGATCCCCATAGGCGAAAAGGTTCTACCTAGGTTAAGCTCCGTAAAATAACCTGATCGAAGAGTACTTCTACCGGGAACGATGAGCTGGATCCCCCTAGACGAAAAGGTTCTACCTGAGTTAAGCTACTAAAATCAAGACTGGGCGAAGAGTACTTTTACCTGGAACTATGAGCTGGATACCCCTAGGCGAAAAGGTTCTATTTGGGTTAAGGTACAAAAAATAGCCTGGGCGAAGAGTACTTCTACCCGAAACTATGAGCTGGATCCCCCTAGGCAAAAAGGTTCTACCTGGTTAAGATATGAAAAACAGCCTGGGCGAAGAGTATTTCTACCCGGAACTATGAGCTAGATCCCCATAGGCAAAAAGGTTCTACCTGGGTTAAGCTCCATAAAACAACTTGATCGAAGAGTTCTTCTACCCGGAACTATAAGCTGGATCCCCCTAGACTAAAAGGTTCTACCTGAGTTAAGCTACTAAAAACAAGACTGGGCGAAGAGTACTTTTACCCGGAACTATGAGCTGGATACCCCTAGGCGAAAAGGTTCTACTTGGGTTAAGGTACAAAAAACAAGCCTGGGCGAAGAGTATTTCTACCCGGAACTATGAGTTGGATCACCCTAGGTGAAAAGGTTCTACCTGGGTTAAGCTACGTAAAACAATCTGAGTGAATAGTACTTCTACCCGGAACTATGAGTTGGATCACCCTAGGCAAAAAGGTTTTACCTGGGTTAAGCTACGTAAAACAATCTGAGCGAAGAGTACTTCTACCCGGAACTATGAGCAGGATCCCCCTAGGCAAAAAGGTTATATCTGGGTAAACCTAAGAAAAACAAGCCTGGGCAAAGAGTACTTCTACCCGAAAATTTGAGAAAGATCCACCTAGGAAAGAAGGTTCTACTTGGGTTAAGCTATGAAAAACAAGCCTGGGCGAAGAGTACTTCTACCCGAAACTATGAGCTGGATCCCCCTAGGCAAAAAGTTTCTACCTAGGTTAAGCTTCATAAAACAACCTGAGCGAAGAGTACTTCTACCCGGAACTATGAGCTGGATCCCCCTAGGCGAAAAGGTTCTAACTGGGTTATGCTACGTAAAACAACCTGAGCGAACAGTACTTCTACCCGGAACTATGAGCTGGATACCCCTAGGCGAAAAGGTTCTACCTGGGTTAAGCAACGTAAAGCTACCTGAGCGAAGAGTACTTCGACCCGGAAACTATGAGCTAGATCCCCCTAGGTGAAAAGGTTGTACCTGGGTTAAGCTACGAAAAACATCCTTAGCGAAGAGTACTTCTACCCGGAACAATGAGCTGGATCCCCCTAGGCAAAAAGGTTCTACCTGGGTTAAGCTACGTAAAATAGCATGGCGAAAGAGTACTTCTACCCGAAATTATGAGTTGGATCCTCCTAGCCGAAAAGGTTCTACCTAGGTTAAGCTATAAAAAATAGACTGGGCGAAGAGTACTTCTACCCGGAACTATGAGCTGGATCCCCCTAGGCAAAAAGGTTCTACCAGGTTAAGCTATGAAAAACAGCCTGGGCGAAGAGTACTTCTACCCGGAACTATGAGCTAGATCCCAACTGGCGAAAATGTTCTACCTGGGTTAAGATCCGTAAAACAACCTGATCGAAGAGTACTTCTACCCGGAACGATGAGCTGGATCCCCCTAGACGAAAAGGTTCTACCTGAGTTAAGCTACTAAAAACAAGACTGGGAGAAGAGTACTTTTACCTGAAACTATGAGCTGGATACCCCTAAGCGAAAAGGTTCTACCTG
>NW_027174980.1:0-20696 GCF_000390325.3 Nicotiana tomentosiformis
ACTGTGGAACATGGGTATAGTTGAGACCATTGGGGTCGATTTTGCTGTATTTCAGATAACGGGTTCCACCAAGAGGTGGTGGAGAGATTATACATTGGCCAGACTAGATGGATCGCCTGCATTGACCTAGGGGCAATTTTCACAGCTATTTCTAGAGAAGTTCATCCCTATCATACTGAGAGAGGATTACTGCAGGCAATTTGAGCGTCTACAGCAGGGCAGTATGACGGTTACTCAATATGAATCTCGTTTGGTGGATTTAGCTCGGCATGCTTTCCTTTTACTACCTACTGAGGGAGAGAGAGTGAGGAGGTTTATTGAGGGACTCACTCACCCTACCAGGCTTTAGATGGATAAGGAGGCCGTAAGTGAGATTTCCTTTCAGGTGGCTGCTAATGTCGCGAGGAGGATCGAGATGGTTCTTGCACTGGAGAGAGGGTAGTGGTCTGATAAGAGGCCTCGTCGGTTCGGTAGTTTTATTGGTGCCTCTTCTGGAGGCAGGGGTAATTTTGGTAAAGGTCATACTCCTAGATCGCTTCATTCAGCACTTCAGGTATCTCCTGGTTCTTCAGGGAGTCACGGTCCTATTATACCTTTCTCTGGGCCGCCAGCATTTAGTGCACATTCAGCGCCTATCAGTGTACCACCACTCCAGAGTCACTACACCGGTTATCCGGCCCGTTTGGGTCAGCTTCATCTTCAGCAGCCATGACATCGGGATGGGTGTTATGAATGTTGGAACATTGGTCATATAAGGCGGTATTTCCCTAGGTTGTCGAGTAATAGATCTTGGCAGGATTCTCGTACCATCATACCGGCACCGGCTGTTTCACTGCCTGCTCAGCCAGCTAGATATAGGGGTCTGGCAGCTAGAGGTGGAGGTTAGGCCATTAGAGGTTCAGGCCGTTAGAGGTGGAGGCCAGCCAGTTAGAGGTCGTCTCAGAGGCGCAATTCAGAATGGTGGGGCCCAGCCCCGATTTTATGCTTTTCCAGCTAAGCTTGAGGCCGAATCATCCGATGTCGTGATCACATGTATTATTCCAGTTTGCCATACAGATGCTTCAGTTCTATTTGATCCAGGATCTACTTATTCCTTTGTGTCCTCCTATTTTACTTCGTATTTGGTTGTGCCTTGTGATTCTCTGAGTGCTTCTATGTGTGTATCTACACCGGTGGGAGACTCCGTTATAGTAGATCATGTCTATCGTTCATGTGTGGTTACTATTGGTAGTCTTGAGACTAGTGTGGATCTTCTACCTCTTGATATGGTAGATTTTGATGTCATCTTGGGTATGGATTGGCTGTCACCTTATCATGCTATATTAGATTGTCATGCCAAGACAGTGACCCTAGCCATGTCGGGGTTACCTCGGTTAGAGTAGAAAGGAAATCTTGGTCATTCTATCAGCAGGGTTATTTCTTATATGAAGGCTCGGCGTATGGTCGAGAAAGGGTGTCTAGCCTATTTGGCTTATATTCGCGATCCCAGTGTGGATGTTCCTTCTATGGACTCAGTATCAGTTGTTCGTGAATTTCCAAAAGTATTTCCTGCAGATTTGCTGGGGATTCCACCCGACAGAGATATTAACTTCTGTATTGATTTAGCTCACGGCACTTAGCTCATTTCTATCCCAACATACCGTATGGCCACGCCAGAGTTGAAATAATTGAAGGAGCAGTTACAAGACTTGCTTGATCAGGGATTCATTAGACCCAGTATCTCGCCCAGGGGTGCACCAGTATTATTTGTAAAGAAGAAAGATGGTTCAATGCGAATGTGTATAGATTATCGGCAGTTGAACAAGGCTACTATCAAGAATAAGTATCCACTGCCAAGAATTGATGACTTATTCGATTAGCTTCAGGGTGCCAAGGTGTTTTCAAAGATCGACTTGAGGTCTGGTTACCATCAGTTGAAGATTAGGACATCTGATGTCCCTAAGACAGCTTTTCGAACTCGGTATGGGCATTACAAATTCCTAGTGATGTCTTTTGGGTTAACAAATGCCCTAGCAGCATTTATGGATTTGATGAATCGAGTGTTAAAGCCCTATTTGTATTCTTTTGTGGTTGTATTCATTGATTAAAGCCCTATTTACTCCAGCAGTTGAGAGGAGCATGAGCGGCATCTTCGGAGTGTGCTTCAGACCTTAAAGAATAATCAGTTATATGCTAAATTTTAAAAATGCGAGTTTTGGCTAAACTCAGTTGCCTTTTTGGGGCATGTTGTATCGGCAGAAGGCATAAAGGTGGATCCTAAGAAGATTGAGGTTTTTCAGAATTGGCCTAGACCTACTTCAGTTACAGAGATCCGGGGTTTCCTGGGTTTGGCAGGTTATTATCGTCGGCTCGTGGAAGGGTTTTCATCTATAGCAAGCCCATTGACCAGACTGGCCCAGAAAGGTTCCCCATTCAAATGGTCAGATGAGTGTGAGTTGAGCTTTCGGAAGCTCAACTCAGCTTTGACTACGGCGCCAGTATTGGTATTATCCACAGGTTCAGGATCTTATACGGTGTATAGTGATGCATCTCGCGTTGGGCTTGGTTAGAAGTATTGATGCAAGATGGCAGGGTGATTGCATATGCGTCGCGACAGTTGAAAGTGCACGAGAATAATTATCCTGTTCATGACTTAGAATTGGCAGCCATTGTTCACGTGCTAAATATTTGGAGGCATTATCTCTATGGTGTCTAATATGAGGTATTTACTGATCATCGTAGCCTTCAGTATCTGTTCAAACAAAAAGATCTCAATTTGAGGCAGAGAAGATGGTTGGAGTTGTTTAAAGACTATGATATCACCATTTTGTATCACCCCGGAAAGGCTAATGTGGTGGCCGATGCTTTATGTAGAATGGCTGTGAGTATGGGCAGCCTTGCTTATATTGCGATGGGTGAGAGACCGTTAGCTGTAGATGTCTAGACTTTGGCTAATCAGTTCGTGAGGTTAGATGTTTCAGAGCCCAGTCGGGTTTTAGCTTGCATAGTCGCTCGGTCTTCTTTATATGAGCGCATTAGAGGACGGCAATATGATGATACTTATTTACTTGTCTCAAGGACACGGTGCGGCCCGGTGATGCCAAACAGGTTATTGTGGGGGAAGATGGAGTTCTACAGATGTAGGGTCATATTTGTGTGCCTAATATGGATGGGCTTCGTGAATTAATTATGGAAGAGGCCCACAGTTACAAGTATTTTATTCATCCAGGTGCCACCAAAATGTATCAAGATTTTGCGGCAACACAATTGGTGGAGGAGAAGGAAGAAGGATATAGTTGCATATGTAGCTCGATGTCTGAATTGTCAGCAAGTTAAGTACGAGCATCAAAGACCTGGTGGTTTGCTTCAGAAGTTAGAAATTCCTGAGTATAAGTGGGAGCGTATCAGTATGGATTTTTTTGTTGGACTCCCACGGACTCAGAGAAAATTTGACGCAGTTTGGGTCATCGTAGACAGGTTGACCAAGTTAACACATTTCATTCCAGTGGAAGTTATCTATTCTTCATAGCGGTTAGCTGAAATTTACATTCGTGAGATTGTCCGCCTACACGGTGTGCCCGTGTCAATTATTTCAGATCGAGGTACGCTGTTTACCTCACACTTTTGGAGGGATGTACAGCGTGAGTTAGGCACGCGGGTCGAGTTGAGTACAACATTTCATCCACAGACAAACGGATAGTCAGAGCGCACTATTCAAATATTGGAAGATATGCTTCGCTCTTGTGTTATAGACTTTGGAGGTTCTTGGGATCAGTTCTTTCCACTTGCGGAGTTTGCTTATAATAATAGCTACGAGTCGAGCATTCAGATGGATCCATATGAGGCATTATATGGAAGGCAATGCCATTCACCAGTTGGATAGTTTGAACCGGGAGAGGCTCGATTGTTGGGTACCGATTTGGTACAAGATGCCTTGGATAGGGTCAAGATTATTAAGGATCGACTTCGCGCTGCTCAGTCTAGGAAAAAGAGTTATGCCGACGATAAAGTTAGTGATATTGCATTCATGGTTGGAGAAAGAATATTGCTCTGCGTTTCACCTATGAAAGAAGGACAAGTTGAGCCCTGGGTATATTGGACCCTTCGAAATTCTTGAAAGGGTGAGGGAAGTAGCCTACAGGCTTGCATTACCACCTAGTTTATCAATGCTTCATCCGGTGTTCCATGTGTCTATGCTCCGGAAATATCATGGTGATCCGTCCCATGTGTTAGATGTCAGCTCAGTCCAATTGGACAAGGATTTGACTTACGAAGAGGAGCAGGTAGCTATTCTAGCCCGGCAGGTCCGACATTTGAGGTCTAAGAGCTATCCTTCAATTCGGGTACAATGGAGAGGTCAGCCGGAAGAAGCATCTACTTGGGAATCCGAGTCGGACATGCGGAGTAAATATCCACACCTTTTCACCAGCTCAGGTACTTTTTCTAACTCCGTTCCAGGACGAACGTTTGTTTTAGAGGTGGAGAATGTGATGACCCAAATAGTCATCTTTAAATTTAATAATTATTTTTGTGTTCTAAGACATTGAAAAGCACTATTCATTATTCTTCGACTTCCGTGCGCAGTCCGTATAATTTTCCGGAAAGTTTTTATATGAAAAATTGATTAAAATGTGAAATAGAGCTTTAAAACTCAACTGGGTTGACTTTAGTCAATATATCTTTAGCAAACGGACTCGGATCGGTGTTTTGACAGTTCCGGTAGGTCAGTATCGTGATTTGGGGCTTGGGCGTATGTCCGGAATTTAATTTGGAGATCCCTAGCTTGAATTATTACCAGCTGGCGAAAACTAGAAGCCAAAAGTCTTAAAGATTTCAAAGTTCGACCACAAATTGACTTTTATTGATATCGGAGTCAGATTCGAGTTTTGAAAATTTTCATAAGTCATTTATGTCATTTATGACTTGTTTGTCGAATTTGGTGAGAAACGGAGTTGATTTGATGTGATTCGGACGTTCGGTTGTGAAAATAGAAATTCTAAAGTTTTCTTAAAAAAATTCATTTGATTTGGTGTCCGATTCGTAATCCTAGGTGTTAAATAGGTGTTTTGATCATGCGAGCAAGTTTGTATGATGTGTTTGGACTTGTGTGCATGTACGGCATAGAGCCCCGAGGGCTCGGGTGAGTTTCGGATAGCCTACGGACCATTTGAACTTTGGAAAAAATCTGGTTTTTGAGCTTCTGCTGTCATGTGGTACATGGTGCTTCGTGATCGCGAAGCCATTTCCGCGATCGCGAATAGTAAATTTTAAGCCGTGAGTTTTACCCTTCGTGTTCGCGAATATAGGCACGCGATCGCGTAAGGTTAAGAAAATGTTCTCCGCGATCGCATGACCATTTGCGCGATCGCATAGAGTTAAAATTCTGGGCAACCAAAACATGATTCGCGATCGTAAAGAATTATCCGCGATCGCAAAGAGTAAAATGGATAGCAGAAATTATTCTACGAGGTCGCGAACGAATTCCCGTGATCGCGATGAGTAAAAATATGGGCAAACAGAACTTAATTTCTGGAAATGGGATTTCATCCCATTTTCCACCATTTTCGATTTTGAGCTCGGGTAAGAAGCTTTTTGGGCGATTTTCACAGGAGAAAATCGAGGTAAGTGTTCCTTATCCTATATTGATTATATTTCATGATTCCATACTCATTTACATCATGAATCCTTGAATTTATGGAAGAAAAATCAGATTTTTATAAAACCTTCCAAAAATGTAAAATATAGATTTGAAAGCCAATCCAATGTCGGAATTCGATAATTTTTATATGGTTGAACTCGTATCGGAACGGGTGTTTGGATTTTGCGAGTTTTTCTGGGAATCGAGACGTGGGTCCCACTGTTAATTTTTTAAAATGAATTTCGAATTTTTATCCAAAAAATTTGTAAATTCATATGGAATTAATTCCTACCATTTGTATTGAGTATATTGAATTGTTTATGACTAGATTGGAGGATTTCAGACACGAATTCGTGAGGCAAAGGTTTATTGGATTCTTGAAATTTGGTTGCAATGCAGTGTAAGTGTCGTGGTTAACCTTGACTTAAGAGAATAGAACCCTTGAATTATTATGTTATGTGAAATGCATGTGAACGATGTATAGGCGAGGTGACGAGTGTCTATACGTAGTCAAATTAATTATTTACATAATTACTTGAAAATCATAAATAATTTTAAATCATGAATTAATTATTATATTAATTATTTCTCTCGTGTTCTTTGCTAAATATCATGCCTTGAATCCATACTATAATTTCTACATGCTTATTTGATATATGTGACTTAATTTCCACTTGACGTTTAGCATACTAATTATTAAAATGCCTATTAGATCCTTAATTTCCACAATTAATTCCTACTTGTCATCACTTATTTCTAATAAGTCATAATTATTGTATGCTTGTTGTCTTATAATTTCATATTAATTGTTGCATTTATTGGAGTAATTTCTTTTATAAGAATTGGTAAATGAATATGTTGGAGGAGCGGGTTGCACGCCGCAACAGAATTGATTGAAATGAATATATTGGAGGAACGGGTTGCACGCCGTAACAGAATTGATTGAAATGAATATATTGGAGGAACGGGTTGCACGCCACAACAGATTTGATTGAAATGAATATATTGGAGGATCGGGTTGCACGTCGTAACGGAAACTGATTGAAAGAATAATTGGTTATGACTGCCGAGTTGGCTTTAATTATTGAAAAGAGATACTTGTTTAATTTCTATTATTGTTGTTATTATTGTTATTGCATACAAGTTAATGTAAGTGACCTGCCTTAGCCTCATCACTACTTCATCTAGGTTAGGCTCGGCACTTACCAGTACATGGGGTCGGTTGTACGGATACTACACTCAGCACTTCCTGTGCATATTTTGGAGTTGGTCCCAGCAGCGTACTGTAGATTTGCCCGGATATAGCTACCAGTGGAGACTTGAGGTATAACTGCGCAACGTTCGCAGTTCGGAATCCCCCTTCTATCTTATCTCAGCTGTGTATTATATTTCAAACAGCTTGAATTTTATTCAGACCTTTATTTGTATTATTCTAGAAGCCCGTGCACTTGTGACTTCAGTTCTAGGATGGTATTTAGATATCGCGATTATTATGGAATACTCACTTTATTTCAGACTTTATTTTCGCATTTGTTTTCTTGTTATTAATTAATTTAAAATTTTGTAAAAAATGGCTAATTATATTCTAACGTTGGCTTGCCTAGCAAGTGAAATGTTAGGCACCATCACGGTCCCGAAGGTGGGAATTTCAAGTCATGACAACTTCAGACTCTGAGAAAAAGCAGTTGTATGCTAAATTTTCAAAGTGGGAGTTTTGTTTGGATTCAGTCGCTTTCTTGGGGCACGCTATATCAGCAGAGGGCATTCAGGTAGATCTTAAGAAGATTAAGGCAGTTTAGAACTAGCCTAGACCCACTTCAGCTACGGAGATCTGGAGTTTCTTGGGTTTGGCGGGCTATTAACGTTGATTTGTGGGAGGTTTTCATCTATAGCATCCCCGTTGACCAGGTTGACCCAGAAGGGTGCCCCGTTCAGATGGTCAGACAAGTGTGAGGTGAGCTTTCAGAAGCTCAAGACTGCTTTGACTACAGCGCCGGTGTTGGTGTTTCCCTCAGGTTCAGGATCTTATACGGTATATTGTGATGTGTCCCGTGTTGGGCTTAGTGCGGTATTGATGCAGGAGGGCAGGGTGATTGCCTATGCGTCTCGGCAGTTGAAGGTTAATGAGAAGAATTACCTTGTCCATGACTTAGGGTTGGCAGTTGTTGTTCATGCGCTGAAGATTTGGAGGCACTATCTTTATGGCATGTCGTGCGAGGTATTCACGGATCATCGGAGCCTTCACTATTTGTTCAAGCAAAAAGATATCAATTTGAGGTAGACGAGGTGTTTGGAGCTATTGAAAGACTATGATATCACCATCTTGAATCAATACGGGAAGGCCAATGTGTTGGCAGACGCATTGAGTAGAAAGGCAGTGAGTATGGGCAGCCTTGCATTCATTCCAGTCGGTAAGAGGCTGTTTGCATCGGATGTTCAGACTTTGGCCAACCAGTTTGTGAGTTTGGATATTTCAAAGCCCAGCCGTGTTCTAGCTTGTACAGTCGCTCGGTATTCCTTGTTTGAGTGTATCATAGTCTGCAGTATGACGACAGTTATTTGTGGGTCCTTAGGGACACAGTGTGGCACGATGGTTCCAAACAGGTTACTGTTGGAGAGGATGGATTCTTAAGGATGCAGGGTCTTGTTTGTGTGCCTAATGTGAATGAACTTCGTGAGTTGATTCTTGAGGAGGCCCACAGTTCCCGGTATTTTTCACCCGGGCACTGCCAAGATGTATCAGGACTTGCAGCAACATTATTGGTGGAGGAGGATGAAGAAGGATATAGTTGCTTATGTAGCTCGGTGCCTCAATTGTCCGAAAGTGAAGTATGAGCATCAGAGACCCGGTGGTTTGCTTTAGGAGATAGAGATTCCTGAGTGGAAGTGGGAGCGTATCACTATGGATTTCGTTCTTGGACTCCTACGGATTCAGAGGAAGTTTGATGTCGTTTGGGTCATTATGGATAGGCTGACTAAGTCAACGCATTTATTTCCTGTGGCATTTACTTATTCTTCAAAGCGGTTGGCAGAGATTTACAATCGCGAGATCGTCTGTCTTCACGGTGTGCCCGTTTATATCATTTCTAATCAAGGTACGCAGTTCACCTCGCAATTCTAAAGGGCAGTACAGTTTGAGTTGGGCACGCGGGTTGAGTTGAGCATAGCGTTTCATCCTCAGACGGGCGGACAGTCCGAGCGCACTATTCAGATCTTGGAGGATATGCTCCGCGCATGTGTTATAGACTTCGGAGGATCGTGGGATTAGTTCTTGCCCCTTGCAGAGTTCGCCTACAACAACAGCTACAAGTCGAGCATTCAGATGGCTCCCTATGAGGCATTATACGGTAGGCAGTGCCGGTCTCTAGTTGGGTGGTTCGAGCCGGGGGAGTCTCGGTTGTTGGGTACATATCTAGTACAGGATGCCTTGGATTAGGTCAAGATTATTCAGGATCAACTTCACACAGCTCAGTCCAGGAAGAAAACTTATGCTAACCGTAGAGTTCGTGATGTTGCATTCATGGTCGAGGAGAGACTGTTGCTCCGGGTATCACCCATGAAGTGTGTCATGAGATTCGGAAAGAAGGGCAAGCGGAGCCCTAGGTATATTGAACTTTTTGAGATTCTCGAGAGAGTGTGAGAGGTGGTTTACAAGCTTGCGTTGCCACCGGGGTTATCAGGAGTTCATCTGATGTTCCATGTGTCCATGCTCCGGAAGTATCACGACGATCCGTCTCACATGTTAGATTTCAACTTTGTCCAGTTAGACAAGGATTTGACTTAAGAGGAGGAGCCGGTGGCTATTCTAGCCTGACAGGTTCGACAGCTAAAGTCTAAGAGTTATCCTTCAGTGCGAGGAATTATTTTGGTGTTTAGATCATGCGAACGAGTTCGTATGATGCTTTAGGACTTGTGTGCATGTTTGGTTTGGAGCCCCGAGGGATCGAGTGAGTTTCGGATAGGCTACGAGCTGAATTGGACTTAGAAAAATCTGGTGTTTTACTGCAACTAGTGTTCTGGTGCGTTGTGCTTAGCGATCGTGAAGTCATTCTCATGATCGCGAAGGGGATCTGGGTTGGGGGAGGATTTGTTTTCACAACGCAAATGCGAGACCATGGTCACGAATGCGGAGCATTGGGGTGTTTGCTCTACGCGAGCGCGACCCATCATACGCGAACGCGTAGCTTTAGCTAGGCTGAGCAGGGGGCTTAAGGTGACTCTATGAGAACGCGATAATGGCTACTAGAGCTCTGCTCTATGCGATCGCAGAAGACACCACTCATTCACGAAGAGCAAAGCTCTAGTGGCTTACGCGATCGCGGAAGACACCACGCGTTCGTGAAGGTATAGGGCTTAAGGTGTCTATGAGGCAGGCTATACCTTCGCGAACGCGTGGTGTCTTCCGCGATCGCGTAAGCCACTAGAGCACTGCTCTTCGTGAATGCGTCATTGTTCACGTGAACGCAGTGAACACTGACTCCCAGTGATAAAACAGTCCCAATTACGGGATTCTTGCCATTCTTTCAAAAAATTTAAAATTAAAAGACCTAGAGGCAGTTATTGCATGAGATTTTCTTCCCAATTCGTTGGTAAGTGATTCTAACCTATTTTCTTTCAATTACCTATTACATTTTATGAGTTTTCAACCTAAAATCTAGGTTTTTGATGGTGGAAATTGGAGATTTGGGTAAAATTAGGGATTTTTGCATAATTGGAATTTAGACCTCGAATTGAGGTCGGATTTCGAAATAAATTATGTAATCGGGCTCGGGGGTGAATGTGTGAATGGATTTTGGTCTGAACCTCAGGTTTTGACCAAGCAGACCGGGCGTTGATTTTTTACTTTTTAGGGGAATGTTTGGGGAATCTAAATTTATGCATTGTACTTGATTTCTTTAGCAATATTTGATATTATTGAGTCATTTGTGGATAGATACAAGTGGTTTGGAGGTGGATTCTAGAGAAAAAGAGGTAATTGAGCATTGAGTGTCCTTTGGAGCGAGGTAACTGTTGTGTCTAACCTTGACTTGAGGGAATTAGGAACCCTCGGACTATTTGCTATGTGAAATTTATGTGAGTGGCGTATATGTGAGATGACGAGTACTTATGCGCCGCCAATTTATCTATTTTCCTTGTTTCTCCCATTTTTCTTATAGTGCTTCTTTCCCTGTCTTAATTGCTACATACTCTACTTGTGTTCCCATACCTAATTGCTACATGTTAGACATTGTTCCCTTCGGTTAATGATATTGGTTCTTCCATAGTTTCATTATCTTCTGTTATTTGCTTAAGCTGGTTTACCGGTACCTTTCTGTTGTAGATTCTGAATTGGTCTTGCTGTGTAGTATTACTTATGTGGATTTTCATGGTGTACAAGTTTCCTATTTGTTTCGATTTGAAGTTTAAGTATTGTGAAGGGTTTCTGTGATTTAAATTGTGAAATCTCTGTACATATTGAGTAATTAATATTGATATGGTGGGATCGGGTTGCATGCTGCAACAGGAGGAATTAGGGTGATATATTGAGGTGGAATAAGGGTGAATTTATACTGTACGGTGGGAACAGGTTGCATGCCGCAACAGGTGTAATAAGGGTGGATTGTTTGGTGGAATAAGGGTGAACTATGATTGTGTTATTGTGATATGGTGGGATCGGATTACGCGCCGCAACAACCTATGAGTTTATGTTTCCCTGAGCTATGTTAGCCTTACGGTATTCTCTTTTGTACTTAAGGGTCGGTAATTTTTTAACACTGTTGATATATCTCCGGGAGTTGTTGTATTTCTTGCAATTTACTATTTTCTTCTATTCTGCATTTCCTATTCTGCTTTTATTATATATGTATTGCGTAAAGGTTGTAGTATGAGTGACCCGCCTTAGCCTCGTTACTACTTCGTCGAGGTTATTGTGATAAGGGTGAACTATGATTGTGTAAGGGTGGATTGTTTGGTGGAATAAGGGTGAACTATGATTGTGTTATTGTGATATGGTGGGATCGGGTTGCGCGCCGCAACAACCTATGAGTTTATGTTTCCCTGAGCTATGTTAGCCTTACGGTATTCTCTTTTGTACTTAAGGGTCGGTAATTTTTTAACACTGTTGATATATCTCCGGGAGTTGTTGTATTTCTTGCAATTTACTATTTTCTTCTATTCTGCATTTCCTATTCTGCTTTTATTATATATGTATTGCGTAAAGGTTGTAGTGTGAGTGACCCGCCTTAGCCTCGTTACTACTTCGTCGAGGTTAGGCTCAACTCTTACCAGTACATGGGGTCGGTTGTACTGATACTGCACTCTGCACTTCTTGTGCAGATTTTGGTGTTGGTCCGAGCTGATCGTGAGGTTAGCTGCTGGATTCATCCAACAGGAAACCTAAGGTAGATCTGCCGGCGTCTACAGACCCTGGAGTCCCCTTCTAGCCATTGTATTTTACTATTTCTTTCCTTTCGAAAACAGTTGTATTTCTTTGAGACATTTACTTGTAGAAAGATCTTAGAAGTTCGTGAATTGTGACTCCAGATTCGGGTAGTAATATATATATATATATATATATATATATATATATATATATATATATATATATATATATATATATATATATATTGAGGCTATTATATATTTTCGCACTCATTTGAAACTCGTTATAGCTTATTTCCTGTTATTTACTGAAATGTATAAGAAGTGGCTTAATGATTCTCTAACGTTGGCTTGCCTAGAAAGTGAAATATTAGGCGCCATCACGGTCCCGACGGTGGGAATTCCGGGTCGTGACACTTTGTCTGCAGAAGACTGGACCCGAGCCAGAATGAGATCTATCTCCCGATCCCTCGGGCAGTTCTAGTTGATTCGATCATGGCTGGGTAACCTATCAATGTGGGTGCCGTGATGTCGGCCAACATCTCAGTCATTGCTCGGTAGGATGACTCGTCCTACCCATATCCTAACACTATTACAGAGTATCTCACAGATGCGAGGGTAGAGCCGAAGGAGTATGATACAAAGGTGCTGCCGAAGAAGCCTTTCTCATGGTACTCACTGACGGATGCGAACATCCCCAAGAGAAAAGGTCAGCCATCTACCACCACAGGCCAGTCTGATGAGCCAGCGGCGGTATTTGCGAAGGCAGTTGGTGTTCCATGTACTTTGGTCGAGCCTTCCTCTAGTTCCGCAGTTATGACTCCACCATCATCCACAGCCCCTTCTGCAGCTCCTGCCACAATCTCCACTTCGGCTTTGAAGTCGGTGCACATACTTACTGCTCCACTTTTTGTGTTGCGAGTCTCCCAGACATTGGCAAGCCTTAACAACCGGATACAGACAACCATTGTAAAGATGTCTGACCTATCCAGTACTGTTGAAGCACAGTAAAAGAGGCAGGCACCTCAGATTCCCCCGACAGTTGAGGAGAAATTGAAGAAGCTCCTAGAGAACCAGAACACCATCATGTCTACCTTGGTACATCACGGGTCAGAGATCGAAGAGCTGGGCAAAGAAGTAAAGAAGATGAGAAAGTCCCAGGCTAGTAAGAAGTCAGTGTAAAATCTTCGAAGGTAGGTAACTAAGCTTGCTGCGGCCAGAGATATCCCTTTTGATATGTTGATTGACCCACACCCTTCAGGCCCAGATCCCGCAGCACCATCAGCACAGGTAGCACCAGCTGGTTAGTCTAAGGAGCTAGACTCTGCTACCGAGGCAGTGCGCCAGATGTTCACCAGCCCAGTTACACCCAGAGCTGAGGATGATGAGATCCAGTTAGATGATACCGAGGGTGGTGACATTGCTGGGGAAACAGAGATGTCCAAGGAGCCATATGGAGTTTTCTTTACTCTTTTCCCTCTTTTACTCTTATTTTGTTAAGCATTGGAGACAATGCTTATTTTTATTCAGGGGGTGGAGTGTATTTTGATGATATTTGGTACAT
Organism: Nicotiana tomentosiformis; assembly: GCF_000390325.3. Lineage (NCBI taxonomy): Eukaryota > Viridiplantae > Streptophyta > Magnoliopsida > Solanales > Solanaceae > Nicotiana > Nicotiana tomentosiformis. Next base: position 13,542 of record NW_027174980.1, read on the forward strand.
TCTTAGAGAATTGGCCTGTAAAAACTTGATATTATTTTCTTTCTCTTTCTAATTCTGTATATATTCTTTCTTTTTCTCTCATTATGTATATTCAGTAGTTTTTGTTGTTTATTAGCTTCTTTATTTTTGTTCCATTATTAGTTCTTAGTTTGAGTTAGTAGCTTCTTTGTTTGTTTTAGTATCTTTTGTTTATGTTGTAGTAGATAATAAGCCTTTGGTTTTCTTCCAGAGGTAGTTTTTGTGTGAACCGGGTGACTCGTCCCAATGATGGATGGCGTGACAACCTTCTTAAGAGAATGCGTTCGTTTTTTGTGTTTAGGTAATAATAGTAGTAGTAATAAATAAAAGTACCTAATTAAGTCATGCTCGAAGAGTCAAACATGCTTCATTTGGTGCCAACACACTTAACTATGTGCTTATGGTTAGAAACAAAGTTTTGAAAGAAATAACTCTAATTAGTGACTTTGTGACTATTGTGTTGACTTTGGCAACCATCGAGTGGTTTAATTAAACCATAGTGATTTTCATTCTTCAATGTGATCGTTGTGGGCCCTCGAGTCATTCCTTTTTAACAATCCAATTGTGTGAGGGGTGAGATACTTTGTTTCTAGTCCAAGTACCCGTGCGAAAGGTCGAGAACTTGCCCTGAATGTGTTTCAAGTCGAAATCCTATGTTTTGCTTGGCCTGAGAAGTGATTGTAGACTTTCCTTGGCCCGTTTGAATTTTCTATTGCCTGCCAATGTTCTTATCCCTAGTCAACCCATTTGCACCTCGAGCCTTTCTTATTTGATAACCATGTTACAAGCCTTGACCCATTTTGTCGTGACCCTCTCTTGGTACCCGAGCTTTCCTTAACACTCTTGTAAAACAATTGGCTAAAAATGTAAGTTTGGGAAGAGACAAGGAAATTGAAAAAGGTATCAAGGCACAAAAAGAGAAAAGAAATTATGAGAAGGAAAGGCAAGAAAAGAAAAGAACAAAAAGAAAAATGCAAAAAAGTTAATAAGTGGAAGGTTTGAAGGGATTCAAAGAGAGGTAATCATCCCAAACATAGAGAAATCAAAGAGAGAGAAACTGAATGTAATGATCAAGAAAGAGTGATGTTGAGTCTCTCTAGTTCCCCAAGGAAAAGAAAGTCCCTCAAAGAATTGGCAAAGTGTGAGCCGAGAATAAAAAAATGGAGTGCTTAAGGAAAGGCGTAACCACTCAACCATATTGTATCCAACCCTAATCCAAAAAGCCTTCATTACATCCCGAAAGAAGTCATATTTGATCTCAAGCCGAGTGAGCTTACATTAGTGGCGATCTATACGAGGGGCAAGCCTATGGTACTTGAAGTTGTACTTGCGAGATTCTCTTGAGAGAGATGAGTGAACCTTTCATAAATATTTGGATTAAGTGCTAAACTTATTAAGCGAGCCAGGCAACCAGAAAGTAGAGGAGTAAGAGTTTGGAATCCACCATGACCTACATGAAAGAGAAAGAGTCCTTGATGAGTAAAGTTAACTTTTGATGCTCAAATGACACTCTAGAACTATATGTGCACAAATGTTTAACTTGTCGCCTTGCTGATAATACATAATAGTAGTGTGGGAAATTGTTGGCCCCAACTGATGTGTGGATGGCTTACCTTCGAGTCGCTGAAATGACCCTTAACTCTTGGAGGTGGGAACTAAATTATTTGCTTGAGGACAAGCAAAGACTTAAGTTTGGGGGAATTGATAAGTGAGAATTTTGACTACTTATTAGCTCCTTTTAACTTTTGTTTTAGTCTAAAAGCACTGAATTGTGCAACTGGAACTAATGAAATTGTACAAAATTGCAGGAATGTTGGAAGTTGGGCTCCCAAGATGAAATCTGACTCAAAAGGAGCAGTCTAAGCACAAGAAAATAAAGGGGCACATAAGCATAAAATGTGCGGTCCGCAGAAGTAATTGCGGACCGCAAAATTCCATCTGCGGCCGCAAGCAAAGAGGAAAAATCTGAAGACAATTTTTCAAATTGCGGACCGCACATGAATTGTGCGGCCGCAAAAGATGGGCTAGGATTCAAGATCAGAGAGTATGCAAATTTCCAAGTCCAGGACCTCAGTGAATTGCGGACCGCACAATATTTGTGCGCCCGCAACATTGTGCTGCCTCAGAACTCCTACTCCTATCATATGAAGAAATTTGCAGACCGCAAATGGAATTGTGCGGCAGTAGAACCTCCCGAGGGGTATTTTTGTCCGAGATTTTCAGCCTTGTATAAATAGACGAGTTTCACAAAAGGTCAAGTTTGAACATCAACAATTATTGTAGCCGTTTTTCTTTGCCATTTTTGGAAGTTTACTTTGCTTTGGTGTATTTTACAATAGATGTAATCATTTTAAGCTTTCATTATGAGTTTAGTTAGTCTTTCTTCTTCATTTTGTTCAAACCCAAGTATGAGTAGCTAGATTTTTACTAGGGTTGTGACCCAACTCTAGTGTGTAAAACTTATGGATATTTAATTTAGTGCTTGTTTATGATTGGGTGTTTATTATTTATCTTAGTTCATGCTTTAATTTGAGGAATTAATGGTTGCAAACATTAGTCCATGCCTATTTAACTTAGTCTCTTCTTGAGAAAGAGAGACCTAGTCTAGGATAACTTGGCCAACAAGGAATTGGGTCAATTGAGAGATTGATTTACCCAATTAAAGGGTTCAACCTAGAGATAGTAATAACCCGACTTGAGCTTTTATCAACTGTTTTATGATACCCATTTGGTCTTGAGAAATCCAAATTGGGTAAAACCACTCTCTGGCCGAGAGGTATTGAGTGGGTAATTTTGAGTTGATAGCTATAATACACCCCAATTAACAGAACAAGCATTAAAGTCTTTATCCCATTAGGCAAACACCTGGGTAATGGTCACAACCCTAAGTTTTTTATCAATTTAGAAAAATACCAAAAACAATTATCTCTAGTCTTCTTTCTTTATTTTGCAATCAATAGAGTAAAAATTAAAAGTAGAAAACCAATCTTTTTTGTGGAAGTGCAATCTCGATAATTCAATCATGCACATTGAAATATATACTACTAACTCTCATCTTAGCTCCTTGTGGATTCGACCCTGACTCTTAGTTGGGTTTCTATAATTACAAACACTCATTTCATACCTCTTTTGAGGTATGCATTTGGACGTGATTTTCAAGACTTAATTCAAGAAATTAAATTAAATACTCATGTAGGACTCAATGTTCAAGGAAGACTTCGGAGAGGGTATTGGAGATAAATAGATAAATTTTTTTCTCACATTTCTTAGCTAGGGTAGTTTCTAGAGGATTAATCTTAGTCTCCATTGTTAGAGAAAAAATACAATTTCATTAAGCTTTTGAAGTCAAAATTTAGCAAATATTATGTGACACCATCTCACTGTCCAGTCTGACCTACTATTTTGCATATGTCTTTGTTTGGAAATTAAACATTTTATTAATCACCAAGGAGAATCTGTACAAAACCATAGTTAGTTAACTTAACTAACTATCTAAAAAACAAGAAAACTACTTATTCCTCTATTTTCCATCCTTGGAAAATTTAAAACAAACAAGACTGGAAATAACTCCTAGTTCTAACAGATGATCTAGTACTACACAAATAGGCGATAGCCTTTGCAATGGTGATCCAATCTTTAATCCTTTGCTCAAAGATACTTTGGTTCCATTTTATCCAAATATCTTGCACTGTTTCAATATATATGTAATGAACCGGCCGGTCATTTTGAGAGTAATATCCCCGATCCCCTAATTACTGCTTCTCCCATATCTATTTCTGCTATTGTGACTTGCCGGGAGGTTTCATTTTGGTTTTTCGAGTGTTTTGGGACACTTAATCCCTAAATGGAGGTTTAAGTCGTAGGATTTGGACCATAGTCGGAACTGTGTGAACACGTCTCCGGAATGAAATTTTGTCAGTTCCGTTAGCTCCGTTAGGTAATTTTGGACTTAGGGGCGGGTCCGGATTTGTGTTTTGGAGGTCCATAGCTTATTTAGGCTTGAAATGGTGAAAGTCGAATTTTTAGAGATTTTGACCGGTAGTGGACTTTTTGATATCGGGGTCGGATTCTGATTCTAGAAGTTGAAGTAGGTTCATAGTGTTGAATAGGACTTGTGTGCAAAATATGAGGTCATTCAGATGAGATTTGATATGTTTCGACGTCGTTTGTAGAATTTAGAAATTTCAAAGTTCATTAGGCTTGTATCCATGCATAACCCGTGTTTTTGATATTGTTCGACGTGATTTGAAGGCTCGACTAAGTTTGTATGGTATTTTAGGATTGGTTGGTATATTTGGTTGAGGTCCCGGGGGCCTCGGGCGTGTTTCAGATGCTCAACGGGTCATTTTTGGACTTAGGGAGTTGACAGATTTTCTGGTATTATTGCAAACATTTTTCTTCATCGCGTTCGCGAGGGAGATCTCGCGATCGCGTAGGTCATCTGAGAGGTCAGCTAAAAATTGCTCTTCACGTTCACAAAAATGAAGACACGATCGCGTAAGGTTATCAGGCAGTGCACCGCGAACGCGTGAGCTAGGCCGCATTCGCGAAGAAGAAGTGAGGCAGCAGTGGAGTTTGAGTGTTACTCTTTGCCATCGCGTGAGGACAATTACGATCGTGTAGGTGTGAGCAGCTAGTGCATCGCATTCGCGTGAGGTGTTACGCATTCACGTGGAGTAAATTTCTGAGGGAGCGAAGTTGTTCTTCGTGATCGCAAGGCTTTTTCCGCGATCGCGATTAAGGAATCACTCGGCATTGCTTAAACATTCCAAAAATGGGGGTTTTGCCATTTTATCAAAAACTTGAGTTGGGAGCTCGGATTTGGACGCGATTTTGAGGGAGTTTCAGAGATATCGATTGGGTAATGATTCTACACTCCATTTTGGTTATATTCCACTAATCTATCATAAATTTCCTTTTTAATTTCGGATTTTGGGGTTGAAATTGGGAGAAAAATGGAAGAACTTCTTCAACAAAGATTTCGAGTTTCGAAAGGGGATTTGTGGTCGCATTTGAGTAATTTTTATATGGTTAGACTCGTGAGTGAATGAGTGTTCATATTTTATGACTTTTACCCGATTCCGAGACGTGGGCCCCACGGGCGATATTTGAGTTAATTTCGGATTTTTTGTTAAAGTGTTGATTTCATTAATTAGATGAGTCTATTATGGTTTTATTTATGATATGTAATTGTTTTTGGATAGATTTGGGCCATTCGGAGCCAGATATTCGTGGGAAAGGCATTGTGACCGATTGATTGAGCTTGGTTCAAGGTAAGTGGCTTGCCTAACTTTGTGGGGGGGGGGAATCCCCTTATGATTTGGAACTATTGTGATATGTGAGCATCGTGTACGTGAGGTGACGAGTACGCACACGAGCTAGTTGTGGAAAACCCGATTTTCTTACTCAGCAGCAACCTATTTTCCTTTTATTTTGAGTTATACCATTTTAATGAGTATTAATCTATTTTCATTCTTAATTGAGTTACTTTAATATGTGATGCTATCCTGTTTAGTCTAATACAGCATGTCTACGTGTCTAAATTGCTTATGTGAACTCTGTGCAGCATGCTTAGTGAATTTCCTGCTTCTTCCTTGACTGTACTTAGTCTAAATTGTAAGATTTCTTGATGTAGTTGTATTTCTATTGTTTTCGCTACATATTTACTTTGGGACTACGGAACGGTATTCCGAGAGATCCCCCTATAATTCATATTTACTTTGGGACTACAAAACGGTATTCCGGGAGATTCCCCTGTACTGCATATTTACTTTGGGACTATGGAAAGTTATTCCGGGAGATCCCCCTGTCTTGCATATTTACTTTGGGACTACGGAACGATATTCGGGGTGATCCCCTACACATTTATGTTTGGGGATACGAGACGGTATCTCGGGAGATGTTACCTTCTATAAATACCTTGTTAAATTTCAGCCTTTATTTTGCTGCGATATTGCATTTTTGCCTTGCTTTATTATCATATTCCAGTAGGGCCCGGACCTGACCTCGTCACTACTCTACCGAGGTTAGGCTTGGAACTTACTGGGTACCGATTGTGGTGTACTCATGCTACTCTTCTGCACATGTTTTGTGTGCAGATCGAGGTACTTCTTATCAGCCCCACTACTAGCTGAGAGTGCTTGCTGCTGTACGGAGACTTCAAGGTGTATCTTCTGGGTCCGCAGACCTCGGAGTCCCTCTCTTTTCCCTTCTATGTCATTTACCTTCCTTACTTCTATTATTAGACTCTGGTATATAGAGATACTAGTTTCCTTTTGTAGCTGGTGACTTACCATGTTCCGGGTTTTGGGATTACTGTGTATTTTGAACAGTTAGTTGTTTGATTTATATTTTCATTTTATTATTCCGCAAATGTTAGGCTTATCTAGTCATAGAGACTAGGTGACGTCACGACGTCATACAGAGGGAAAATTAGGTCGTGACAAGTTGGTATCAGAGTTCTAGGTTCATAAGTGTCATGAGTCACAAGCCGGTTTATTAGAGTCTCGCGGATTGGTACGAAGACGTCTGTACTTATCTACGGGAGGCTATGGAACTGTTAGGAAAATTTCACTACTTTGATTCATTATCGTGCGAAAATTGTAGACTTTAAAAATTCTAAACTTCTGTATTGTATTGTCTCACATATGGTGAGGACACATACAAGCGGATCTGATGACCAGGCACCCACGCCCCCTGCTAGAGCCGCGAGAGGCCGGGGCCGGGGCCGGGGTAGAGGCCGAGAACGTCCAAGTGGTGCCGCCAAAGTACCCGCACGAGCTGCGACAGAGGAGCCCCCAGTAGCTCCAGCTGGAGGGCAGACACCTGAGGCACATGTTCCTGCACCAGCCCTACAGGAGACTCTAGCCCAGTTTCTGAGCATGTTCAGCACCTTAGCTCATGCTAGTTTGATTCCACCTTCTCCTGCCACATCTCAGGACGGGGGAGGAGTACAGACTCCCGTTACCGGTACTCCAGAGCAGTGGGTTCAGGTCGACCAGGTTTCAGAGATTGTACCAATGCAACCGGTAGTTCCAGCTCAGCCCGAGGTTAGGGCAACAGCTTCTGAGGTGGAGCAGCTCAGACTTGAGAGGTACAAGAAGTACCAACCACCTACCTTCAGCAGATTGGCTACAG
>NW_027174981.1:0-20130 GCF_000390325.3 Nicotiana tomentosiformis
ATCCGCAAGACTCTACTAAACCTTCTTATCACTCGTGAGACTTATGTAAACAAAGAAAAACGATGTTGCATTGTCCCTCATGTTAATTTCTCGAATTGTTTACGGGGAAAAATAGACATATATACAAAAAAAAAATATTTTATCGGTTATTATTGTATGAGTGACTAAAAATAAACGTTTCTCTTATTTATTTATAAAAGTCATTCTCACCGATTATTATAAATGCCTCAAAAAAACTGGATATGCCTTTTCTCTCAAGCATCTTTTATGGCTAATGTGAGGTATTAACCATAGTGCTGATAAATGATATCTTTTCCCTGGATCATTTCTAGTGCTCGCCTTGCCTAGTCATTGCCATGCTTCTAATATCATCAACAATGCCTGATATGATCGTTGTGATTATAGAGAAGAACAAATTCTGATTCCCATTTTCTAGATAAGAGTGATGTCGTCTTTTTCCTTGTGAGTTTTTGAAAACATGAAAATAAAAGGTAATTGCAGTGGTAGCCAAATGGTTTGATCTTCCATGTATATTTGGAGATCATATTGGTAATCTGGATTTGGTGCAAAATAAGAAAGGAGTATATATCTCCAAGTTGTAGTAGGGGATCTTTGTTTCGTAGAAATAAAAAAGAAAAAGAAGGGTACAAGGAACACCATAGAATACGATGCATGTTTTAGTAACTCAAAGTTGCATTTAAGGTATATCCCTATATAATCCTTTGTTAAAAAGTTCAGTCTATATTTAGAAATATTTTAGCAATTTAAAAAAAATATATATATATAAACTACTCAGTGCTAAAATTAGAATTTCTCAATAAGGCCTAATTTACTATATACACCATAATGTAGACATTGATAGCCCCACCTGATCCTTTTGAGTGCTTATAGTCATATCCAACTCAAAAACGTGAGATGCAGAATTTAACAGAAATAACGCTAAGAAAATATATACAAAGTAAATTTAAAAAACAGAAGTATCTTGAGTTCTTCTCCCACTCACAGGTTGCCTTTGATGACAAAGGAGTCATAGAGAATACATCCCATTGCTTCTGAAAGTATCAAATCCATATGGTGGTGAGATAATTTGTTTGAGATATTCTATGTATACAAGAAGGCTTTACCTCTAAAATCTGAGAAACTAAAAAGTAAAAGTCTCGGCGTTTCATTGTGACTTATAAATCTTCAAATTTAATATGAATTGAACAAAAAAAAAATTGATTAGGGGAAGAATGAGAAAAAAGGAACAAACAGAATGCCCGAACACACTTAATTGTCCCCTTAAAATCCTTCTAGTCTCAATTTTCGACTGCTTTATGGATGGAAAATAATTAATGAATAGACAGTTAAAATTAAGCACTACCAAAATATGATGAAATGTTCATAACACGGTGCGCGCACTTCTTCTTCGCTAGAGAATTCTTACCAGCAATTCACTTCTCCTCGACAGTCTTCTCTGTATTGCTAACTGAATGGCATTGCAATGTTTAGTAGTATAAGAAGTTTAGTGAAGGCCAACACATTAATCACAATTTTGCTTCTTCAATACTGAAGAAGAAGCAAGAGATAAGAGTTCGGTAAGGGGAAAAGGGGGCGTATTTAAGATGCCAACTGAAGTGTATTTTGAGTTATCTAAACTGAATACGTAAGCCGTCCATTCTGGACAACCGATAAGAAAAACTGAATATATAAGCGATGGATGAGTGTTTTTTTAAAATGGAAGAGATGATTTATAAACTTTAAAAAGCCCAAAAAATGAGGAAAAAGATAAATAGCCATTCTATTCAAAGAGAAGTGACACCTCACTTGTCTATGCCCATGCTTTATATAGATATATAGATTGGTAAATTGTATATGCCCGTGTAATTACGTTGAAACTTGAGTAGGGAGGGTAAAAAGGTATCATATAGTGTATGGCTTGGTAAAAATCCCAAATAAAACTGTTGTTTAGAGTTATTATTACATCCTAGATATATACATGAAATTGCAAAAAGGAGAAAATGGACGGAATGAAAAAATGTATATATATACTGATAGCAAAGAAGTGAAATCGGATGAACTTTAACTTCTATCATTTGAAGTGTTAAACAAGTATATTCAGGTATGAATATCGAGATAAAAATAGACCTACTTCTCTAGTATTATACAGTTCTCGATCAATAAACAGGTAATTAGTTATTAGATCTTAAATTTCTCTCGTAAACAGGCAAGACTGAAGTAGATTTTCAGATTAAGGTCAAGAATGAAAAAAGAATTTGATTCTCATGGATACAAAATATTGTGATTACAAGGATCTTAAGAAGGTCCTAGTTTAGGAAGTGCACTGCACAACAGCTCCCTAACAACGTAATTATACAACAAAGAAGAATGAAGTTTCCTTGAGATGAGCAACAAATGGCAGCTCAAATTTTGATGGAGTCCACAAGTAGGTTAATAATGTGAGGTTTTAAGACTTTCTCCGGATGAGTGTATCCATCTAGATTGTGTATATATGTAACCTCAACAATACGAGCAAGATTGAGAATAGGAGTTAAAAATTCTGTAGAGACGGGAGTGGGCCTAAGAAGTCCTTCATTAATATCTTTCCATGCTGTCTCAGCCATATTTTGAAATTTAGCCATTGCCTCTTTTGTTGATATACCATAATCTCTCATGCAGCACTCAATTCCAGTTGCAATTTGTCCCCTGCTTTTCTCAACCTAGAAAGCAGATAAATTAAAGGTTAGCTTTTATATTGCCTTAATTGTACTTTGTTTGTCCAAATCCCATATAATGATATAATTTCTTGAGATGCAAATCATACCTCGTACGTGGCTGTGTCATCGATAACTCGACATATAATTACACTAGCTTCAAGAATTTTTGGATTCTTTGACAACCACTCAAAATCTTGCTCCGTGGCAGACTTCATGCCCAAATACGATGTTGTCGCGAGGTAGTAATATGTGGTAGTTGCTAGTGCATTGCTTAGGTATTCAGAAACAGGTGGCATATATCCTTCAATAAACCATGTTGACTCGACATTATAATTTCTTACTACTTCTTTCATCTGTGAATACAAAACATATATGTGTTCAAGTGTTAGAAAATATTGATTGAACTGTATCAAGTTTCTAATCACTAAAAGACGAACACAAGGTAAACCAAAGTGAGAAATGGATTAAGGAAAAAATGTATTTCGATAGTTAAGTTGCTCGAACATACTCTTTCTATTGCATGGCAGACAATATGAGATCTTCCGGCACTAGACAATTCCTTTTCATAATCCTTGTAGAGATCTAGAATAGCTTTATAACTGATTTTCATGTAATCAGGAAGCCGATCAATTTCGTTGATATCCCATCTGCAGGATGACAAAATTAAGGTGAATTCGAAATTCGTCTTAATCTTTTCACGACGACATTCACTATCAAGGAATAAGTGAATTGATGAAGTTCATACCTTTGTATGGCATCTGTGTATGCCTCAAGTTCTTTAACTGTACCGTAAGCATCAAAGGTGTCATCGACAATCGAAATCATTGATATGGTCTTAACGAGCATGACGCGAGCTTGAGAGTATTGAGGCTCAAAATAAACTCCTAATGCCCAAAAGTAGCATTCAACTACTCGATCTCTAGCATATGGAAGTGTTGTTACAAAATCCAAATCTTTCCACCACCTGCAGCATAAGAAATTAACATGAGTACTTGAGATATGATGAATCAAAAAGGGTTCATCGTTTTTATATATCGCACCTTGATACTTGAGCAAGTTCTTGTTTGTGCAATATCTGGAGCAAGTTGAAATCCAATTTGGCAAATCGAAGTAACACATTATTCTTCGATTGTTCCTTGTCATAGATTGATGAGATGAAGAATCGGGTCTCGACTCTAGGAACACCCTTGTGCAAACATTGCTCAAGGGCATGTGTCACTTGCTCCCTAAGTGGAGATTTCAAATGTGGAGCTGCAGATTCAAGATGGATAGTGGAGAAAGCAAGTGCGTCTTCTAAGATATCGTCAGCATGAGTCCTTACATGTGAAGCTTCATACAAGTTTAATAATCCTAAGACATCACTAGCAAGAGACTCCTTGAATTTGCCATTTTCATCTTGGAATTTGCTGAAAATTTCTGGTATTTCAAGAAAGAAAACTCAAGATGAATTAGCCTTCTTCCAATAAATGGATAATAATTTTAACAACTTCATGATGAACTTACCAGGAGAGATGTTGAAACCGTGTTGCCTGAGCAATCGAAATTGAAGTGCAGAGGTGCACAAATCATTGCAGTTTGAGTTTTGGTTGTAAATCTGATCCAAAATCTCATCAATTTCTTTCTCAAAGTGGTAGGATATACCAAGGCGTTCAATAATGTCAATCAAATTCAATGTATCGGCCAATTTCCTTCCGGTTGCTAACAGCATACTCCTCGTTTGTTCCTTCAATGCTTCAATCTCTTGAGCATATATATACTTTTCCGCAACCTATATGTAATGTACATTAAACTGAAATTAGCAAAATTAATGTTGTTCAACATAAATAAACTACCTGATTATCAATGGAGAACAAACTATAAATATAAATAAAGAATACTAGTATTAGTTAAATTACCTGATTATCAATGGAGAATGAAAGGAACTGATCACCCCAGAGACTAGGGGAGAAGTCGGCGACGGGGCGAACAATCTCTTCTTCATAGTTTGCAACTGCTGCTGAGGCCATTGCTAATTAAAGATGAGTGTATTTTTACTTGTTCTTTTAAGTTTTAAGGAAGAAAGAAAGGAACTCTACTTAAATGGAAGAGAAGGGACAAGTATATATAGTGGTGAGAGACTAGTTAATGTAATTGATCAAAAGCACCTAATCATTTAATTTCCCAGTTGCCTTACTAGACTTTACACTAGCTAGCAGCCTTTTGATTCATTGTTGGCGTCTGGGGTCTATTGATCCAGTTTCCCAAATATTTTATTTATTTGTTTCGTCAACTGAATAATATTATTTAAAAAGGCACAAAATAAGGGAGTACTGTAGAGTTGTTTCCTGGAACTATCAAATTCCTATTACTTTATTTATAAAACCTAATGTCATTGTTGCGGCATAAATTTCAATTATTAATGCAGAGTCCACTTTGATGAACTTAAAGACTAGTGTACGTAGTATTTATTTAGGTCAGTTTAGAGTTAAATTGACTGGATGGTCTAAAAGTTAATCAAACAGTTTTCACGAACAAGGTTTTGTCGAAATTGTAGAGGTCCAAAATTGAAATTTCTCACAACAAAGACGTTTTTTGAGCGAGTCCCACCGCGAGGTGTACTGGCAGGGCATAAGTATCGTGGAGCATAAGCCCTGACATTCACCTAGGCAAAGTGTTACAAAGCAAAGTGTTATGCTTTGTTTTCTCCACACAAAAAAAAATGTAATCTTTACTATATTAATTTCAAGTTAGTTTTTGAATTTAAAATTTCTTTTGGTATCGCTCTAGTTTTTATATTGTTTAGATGACATAGGTATAATGTATCTTTACGTCTTTTATTTTTTCATGTAGAAAAAGTTTCATGGACACGCGCGCGTGCGCATACACACACACACACAAATATATATATATATATATTAATTCTATAATTTTCTTTAACTTTTCACAATTTTAGTGTATTTTTCTGATTTATATAATGATTTTATAAAATATAAAAATAAAATACCCATGGGGCTTACACCTTGGGGCTTACACCTCGCTTCGTGTTAGATAAAACGCCTCATCTTTCGCTCACGCCTTTTTAAATACTGATTTTAAATAGACAATTTTACCCTACTATAGTTCTAATTGAAATTTTAAACTTTCAAGTTACTTTGGTAATATATATAAGTAGTTTGCGTCTTTTTACATCTATTTCGTAAAGATTTGGTAATATATAAGTAGTTTACTGTCTTTTAAAGCTTTCTTTTTACATCTAATTGGTACAGCAATTTGGAAATACCTATTCTTGACCAATTTAGTAAAAGGGATTTTGTTTACTTCCTATACACTATATGAAACCTATTTATCTAAATTATCCCAGTTTTGAAAATTACCCGCCATAAATATGTTTTCCCTACAAATATTATACAATCATTTAAAATAGACTCCTTATTTTCGCGGGCTTCTATTTTTAGCAGTGGCGTACGCAAGATTTTTCATAAGCGGTGCCACATTTAAAAACGTAAACGAATATTGAATCATAAAGCTACTAATTAACGATAATAAATATTTAATGAAACTTCACCATAAGCATAAATATTCTATCTTTTAATTCTTCATCATTGTTTGTCTTCAAAATAGGAAATGTAGTTGTGGACAATTCCAGCTTGATGAACCTCAATGTCCACATGCTTTGGTGGCTTTGAGGCATAGAAACGAGTCTTATGAAAACTATTTCTCTTCTTATTACACGAGGGAGAGACTTCTTGTGATGACCCAAAAGGTCATCTTTAAATTTAATAGTTATTTCTGTGTTCTGAGACCTCAAATAGATTCATCGTTCCTCCACTTGCGTGCGCAGTCCGTATAATTTTCCGAAAAGTATTTATGAAAAATAGATTAAAATGTGAAATAGAACTTTAAAACTCAACTGAGTTGACTTTTGTCAATATGTTTAGCTAACGGGTCCGGATCAGTATTTTGACAGTTTCGGTAGGTCCGTATCGTGATTTGGGACATGGGCGTATGCCCGAAATTTAATTTGGAGTTCGCTAGCTCAAGTTATGGCCATTTGACGGAAATTAGAAATCTCAAGGCTAAAGATTTTCAAAGTTTGACCGCGGAATTGAATTTATTGATATCAGACTCGGATTGAGATTCTGAAAATTTAAATAGCTCTGTTATGTCATTTATGACTTGTGTGCCAAATTTGAAATCATTCTGGATTCATTTAATATGTTTCGGCATGAGTTTTGTAAATTGAAAAGTTCTAAACTCATAAGTCTTAATAGAGGTGTGAATTATAATTTCGATGTTGTTTAACTTGATTTGAAATCTGAAGTACATCCACATTATGTTACGGGACTTGTTGGTATAGTTGAACGCCAGAGAGTTTCGGGGTGAGTTTTGAGTGAGTTCGGGCATTTCGGCACTCTGATGTTGTTCTGAAACTTTTGGAAGTGCGGGGGCACACTTTTGAGTGATGAGGCAATGAAAAAAGTGCGGACCGTAGAGCAAAAGTGCGGACCGCACAATTCTTCCCGTGGCCGCACAATTTTGCTCGCGGCCGCACTCAAGGGGAGTTCTGCAGATTCGATGTTCTGACTTCGGAATCTTATATCTTTTAATCGATAAGGAATTTGGAGATGATTCAAAAACGAAAGTTGTAGCCCTTTGAATCTAGTTTTCAGAAATTTATAGCGTTAATCATTTGGAGATTTATAGAGAATGTTATGTCTTTAATGAACCCTGGTAGTGCAGCCACTATTGAAGTGCGGCCGCACAATTTTGATCGCGGCCGCAGAACCCGGGATATGCGGTCAGCACAATGAGGGGTCTCATTGTGTATTATAAAACCGAGGGTTTGGGTATTATTTCACATTTGGACTTTGGGAGATCGGTTTGTGACGATGTTTTGTAGGTTTTTCAAGAAATTCATTGGGGTAAGTGTTCATTTTCCTATATTTATTATATTTCATGATTCCACTCATTTACATAATGAATCCGTGAATTTATGGAAGAAAAATTAGATTTTTATAAAATCTTCCAAAAATGTAAAATTAAGATTTGACGGTCAATCCGATGTCGGAATTCGATAATTTTTATATGGTTGAACTCGTATCGGAACAGGTATTCGGATTTCGTAGTTTTTCCAGGATTCCAGACGTGGGTCCCACTGTTTATGACTAGATTTTAGGATTTCGAATACGAATTCGCGAGGCAAAGATTTTTTGGAATCTTGAATTAGTTTGCAAATCGAGGTAAGTGTCGTGGTTAACCTTCGCTTGAGGGAATAGAACCCTTGAATTATTAGTTATGTGAAATTCATGTGAACGACGTATAGGCGAGGTGACGAGTGTCTATACGTCGTCAAATTAATTGGTTGCCTAATTATTTGAAAATCATAGACTGTTTTAAATCATGAATTAATTATTATATTAATTATTTCTCTCATATTTCTTGCTCAATATTATGGCTTGAATCCATGTTATAATCGTTACATGTTTATTTGACCTATGTGATTAAATTTTTGCTTAGATGTTGTATATTAGAAATTAAATTGCCTATTTTCTCCTTGATTTTCACAATTAATTGCTACTTGTCATTATTTGTCCCTAAATAATTTATAAATATTGTGTGCATAGTTGCCTAATAACTTCTTACTGAATGTGGTATTTATTGGAGTATTTTATTATATTTAAGAGTTGTTAAATTATATTATTGGAGCGGGTTGCACGCCGCAACGGAATTGAAAATGAATATATTGGGGGATCGGGTTGCACGCCGCAACGGATTATATTTTTAGTATATATTATTGGAGCGGGTTGCACGCCGCAACGGAAATTGATTGAGGAAATGAAAATGAATATATTGGGGGATCGGGTTGCACGCCGAAACAGATTGTATTTTAAGTTTATATTGATGGAGCGGGTTGCACGCCGCAACGGAAATTTATTGAGGAATTATATTATTAGGACGGGTTGCACGCCGCAACGGAAATTGATTGAAATAATAATTGGTTATGACTGCCGAGTTGGCTTCGACTATTAAAATGAGTTACCTGATTTATTTTTATTATTGTTGTTATTATTATTATTGCGTACAGGTTATTGTAAGTGACATGTCTTAGCCTCGTCACTACTTCGTCGAAGTTAGGCTCGATACTTACTGGATATATGGGTTCGGTTGTACTCATACTATACTCCGCACTTCTTGTGCAGCTTCCGGAGTTGGTCCCAATAACGTACTGTAGATTGTGCTCGGATTCAGCTACCAGCGGAGACTTGAGGTATATAGCTGCCCAGCGTTCGCAACTCTGAAGTCCCCTTCTACTTTATTTTGGCCGCGTGTTTTCTTCGAGACATCTTTATTTTTATTTACACCCTTATTTGTATTATTCTAGAAGCCCGTGCACTTGTAACTCCAGTTCTGGGATGGTATTTAGACATCGCGATTATTATGGATTATTCACTATATTTCAGACTTTATTTCCGTATTTGTTTCTTTGTTATTAATTAATTCAAAATTGTGTTAAAATGGCTAATTATATTCTAACGTTGGTTTGCCTAGCAAGTAAAATGTTAGGCGCCATCACGGTCCCAAAGGTGAGAATTTCGGGTCCTGACACTTCTACATACTTATGAAATACGAGTGGACCCTCTATCTGATGAAAGCAAATGGGATGTGCCACAACATATAGCAGAAGAAGTTGTCCTGCCAACTATAGGAAAAAGGCAAACAGGGAGACCTCAAAAATAAAGATACAAACCATATGATGAAATAAAGGCAAAGAAGTATAATGTTTCATGTGGCAACTGTGAGCACTTAATTTTTTATCATATTTAAAGTTTCCGTAACTTTTTAGTATGTAGATATATTTTAAGTTTAATATACATATTTTGCACTTATTTGATATTTTATAGATTTTATTTGAGATAATTAAAAATGATAAAAAGATTCATATTAAGAATAGTACTTTGTTTTGATTTGCAAAAAAAAAAAAAAAGTAAAAAAAAAAAAGTAAAAAAAAAATTCAAGAAAGAATGGAGGGAAATATGCCTCTCTTCCTCATTAGTTATAAAGTCACATGCACATTCTTCTCATTTGGTGTTTAAGAAAAGAAAGTTTGATTATTTAATAAAAGAAGATTCTTTAAATGTGGACCCCCACCCCACAATTGGACAAAAATGGGCTAACAAACTCACATGCACAATTGAAATTTATAATAACACACACGCCACACATGACAAGGAAAAACAAGAAATATTCCTTTAGCAGGGACCCACACAGACTCTTTTCTCAGTGTTTTCTTGGCCAACAATTGATACTACTACGGCATATATATACACACACGAAAAATAGAGGGACGGGGGGTGAGAGCAAATTGGGGAGAACAGATCTGGGAAAACAAAAAGGGAAATGGGAGAAGGGGCAAAAGAGATCTGAAAGAGAGAACGATTAGAGAGCTCAAAAACCAAGCAGTGCCTTCTTCTTGTTCTCCGGGCGAGCAACAACAGTAGATCTCTCTTCCTTCTTCCTTGCTTGGTTTCACCTTCACTGTGAGATCGACATGAAAAGCACATCCATAGAACTCCATTAAAGCCAGCTCTTCTCCTCCAAAAAAAAAACCATATATCACCCCAAACTTCAGCTCTAAAACCCGGCAAAACCTGCCATGAAACAGCTCGAGTTTAGCTCCTAAAACAGTTCAAAGAAGCAGTGAAAATACCGCTGCTTCATGCGACAAAAAATGCAGCAGCTGCCGCTCATCTTCTCCTCCAAAAAACCAACCTCAAACCACCTGTAAACCAACCGAAAACACAAACTCAACAGTTGGCTTCCACCACTGTTAAAATGCAGTCGAAGTTTGAGCTCTGAAAGTCCGTTCTAGTATGAAGTTTTCCGGTTGAGGTCCTGTTTGTGTTTCCGGTTCCGATGCTGTTGTTGTTTTCTTAGCTCAATGGTTATTTCTATTGTACAAAGCTTGGCTTGGATTTCTCTTTATTAATACACTAAACATGGTGGAAAATACACTAAACATGGTTTTCCACCGGTGAAGGTCCGTTCCCTTTTATCTTGTCATTCTATTAAGTTGTCATCAATATGCTGCAATAGAAGAACATGAATCCGTAGTCCTTACTGCTTTATTTTCATTATTTAGTTTTGTCTTGTTATCTATTTTTTCTTAGTTATGTTATTTACTTTGCATATAATCTGTTTGTTTAAAGTGCTCAATGGTGAATCTTTTTTTTTATTTTTTTATTTTTTTGGCTTAGTCCTTATTTGCGAAATATTAGTTTAATTTGTATCATGTCATTCTTATGTTGTAGATTAGAGGTATGCTTAGAAGTTTAGAATAATATGACATGGGTTTGATGAAATGAGCCACAGGGAAATGGGTTTAACGTTGGGCCGTCGGGTGGTTTTGAAACATAGTATTTGGACTTTGATTTAAAACTAGGAAGATTTGGACCCTATAACAAGGTGTTGGGCTTCAGTTGTTGGGCCGTGGAATAGTTATAATTTGTCACTTGCTAATAATAGTTAAATCATACATTTCTTCCACAATGCCCATTCCGTAAATTTGGCCTCACAATCAATCTCAAGTTAGTTTAGGAACAATTATGAACACTCGTTAGATATGTTTTAGGCGTGATTAATAATAAATCATCGTGACTATGGGTACGGTTCCCGTGACAGAGTCATGATACGTAAATCTCATTCGGGTGTGCATTTCATGTGACCCGACTTCAACTTCTAATAATAATAATAAACCAGCATGTTGTAAATAGCGGGTGCGCACGATTCACAATGTGCACAAAAACAAACGAGTGCGCGACATCGCAACTTGTTCAAATAAACTCCATCGATAATTAAAAGCGGTTAAAAAGCTAAAATGCACAATAGGTATAAAATATGTAATCAGATAATTAAGCCAAGTATCAATTGTTAAGCGACCGTGCTAAAATCACGGAACTCGGGAGTGCCTCACACCTTCTCCCGGGTTAACAGAATTTCTTACCCGGTCTTCTGTGTTCGCGGACCATAAATAGAGTCAATTTCCTCGATTTGGGATTTAAAAATAAACCGGTGACTTGGGACACCATAAATTATTCCAAGTGGCGACTCTGAAATAAATAAATAATTCCATTTCGATTAAGGTCACTTTAATTGAAAAAATTCCCCTAATATCCGCCTTCGGGAAAAAGGAGGTGTGACAGCTCTGGCGACTCTGCTGGGGATCGAACCCAGAATCTCTAGTTTCGTAGTTCAGAATTCGAGCTAAGATGACTGTTATACTTGGCTTTTACTTATTATCTTATTTTTACGTGTTTGAGCCTAATGTGCTAAATGCCTCTTTTTACCGCTTTGATATTGTTTGGACTGTATATAAACTGTCACGAAACCCTTCTTCTCTCTGAGTCTTCTAAATCTTCTGGGAAGTGCATGCTGGCGTGACTTCTTTTCTGTTAATGTCATTTCCTAATTTAGAACGAGGATCGAATCAGTTACAAAGCTGGATGGCCTTTTGGTTACCGGTACGTTGCCCCCCCTCGGCTCGAGTTGTCCGCTCGGGTAAGTCAGGTCTAGAACAATACACCCAGGATTTAAACTTAGAATAACACAGCCTCATGCCGGATCCCTAGTAGGTACGTTTGCTTGCATCACGTGCATTTGACTTAGGGGACTCAACACAGGGGTTGAGTCCGTCTAGGACAGGTGTACCCAAAATTAAAGGACCATCCTGATGCATTCTTTACATGCTACTTGTGCATTAATTTGCTTGGCTTGTATGTTGACCGGCTTCGTGAGTAAGGGGAAAAAATCCAAAAAAAAAGAAGAAGAGAAAAACCAAGAGTGAGGTAAGACAGAAAAACACATGATTTTGATAATTTCGGTATTCAAAAATCCCGTTACTCTGTCAAAATTTCAAAAACATAGAGAGAATCATTTCAAAACAAATCATATTTTTCTGTGCATCAAAATGGATGAACTACGCGGGTCTGATTCTCACCGGATGTGAGATACGTAGGCAAACCTAATCGGTTCCGGCCCCTAATTTTCAAAAATCTAAAAATATTTTCCTTTATTTCCTTCTTTAGAAAGTCTTTTTTTAAGACCCCATTTTTAAAAATCCAAAAATATTTCCTTTAATTCCTTCTTTTAGGAGTCTTTTTTTTAAAGAAAATCTCAAACAAATAAAAGATTAAAAAATAATTTTAAACCAAAAAAAAAAAAATATTTGTAGGAGTCTTTCATTAGAAAAAGAAAACAAATGAAATTAAAATCCAAAAAAAATATTTTCTACCTTTTTTTTTAGAAAGTCTTTCTCCCAAAAAATCCAAAAAAAAAAAAAAACATCAAAAGCCAAAAAATATTTTTCTTTCTTATATAGAAGTCCTTCTATCGGAAAAAATTAGAAAAAATAATCAAATTTCAAAAATATTTTCTTTCTTCTTTATAAGTCTTTCTTTCGGAAATTAAAAAGAAAAAATCAAAATCCAAAAAGAGTTAATTTATTTACCTTATTTCTGATCCTCCCGAACTACGCACGATCTGATTCATGTTTTCACATGATACATAGGCAACCCACATCAGGTTCAATCGACCAAATAAATAAATAAATGAAAAAATAAAATAAAAATGATTATGATAATAAGGACCGACTGAGTCCATTCTAATGTGTCTTTTGTTTTGAATCATAGAAAAAGTTTAAGGTGGTCGGTTTGTGGTAAGTTGGCAACACAATATTCAAGGGAAAATGCCATTGACAACTGGCATCGAAGCTGTTACAAATACTCAAGAGACTCAGGGTCAGAGGGTTCTACAGGAGTCTACTGTGGTTGAGAAAAATAGAGTACTGAAGCAGCAAATGACTGAAATGTGTCAAGCATGGGCCAATGGCCATGGACCGCCTTTTTCTATTCATGGTTTCCCAGAGTTCACATCCATTTCGACTACTACCATTCCAGTCTCATTGCCCGATCAATCCTATCCACCTGGTTCAGTCTTTATCCCAACTGTATGACTACAACTGAAACTTCTGTTGCGCACTCCCAAAGTGTGCCATTGACAACCAATCAGACAACCACTACTATTATACCCGTCTTCACCATCCCACGACCGACGGTGGTGCAAAAGGAAACTCACGAGTCACAATTTGCTACCCATCAAGAACAATACCATTCTCCTGAGTACCACTCGTATCTATTTGATCTTCCTTCAAAGATTGAGAAGCCTACCCGAAAGATGGCACAAGAAGAAATGACCCAAAGAGTGAAAAGCTTAGAACAAAAGTTGAAAAACCTGCAAGGGTCGACGTGTCAGAAGAGTATTGCCTTCAAGGATCTATGTATGTTCCCCGGTGTTCGTTTGCCACTTGGTTTCAAGACTCCCAAATTTGAAATGTATGATGGACACGGAGACCCCATAGCCAATCTGAAAAGGTATTGCAATCAACTAAGTGGTGTGGAGGGAAAAAAAGAACTAGTAATGGCTTATTTCGGGGAAAGCCTGACAGGGGTAGCCTCTGAATGGTTTATGGATCAAGAAACCTCTCACTGGCATGTCTGGGATGACATGGCCCAGGCCTTTGTCAAACAGTTCCAATACAACATCGATATCGCCCCAGACCGTAATTCCCTTTCAACCTTGAAGAAGAAACCAACTGAAAGTTTTAGGGAATATGCCATTAAATGGAGGGAGCAAGCGGCTAGAGTTAAGCCACCCATGGATGATCACGAGCTAATCACTGTCTTCCTTCAGGCTCAAGAGCCAGATTATTTTCAAAACATGATGTCTGCTGTGGGCAAATCCTTCTCGGAAGCAACCAAAATTGGGGAAATGGTTGAGAATGGCCTTAAGACAGGCAAAATTATAAGTCAAGCAGTTCTCAAAGCTGCAACTCAGGCTATAAAGATTAAATATGATAATTTTAGTGACACGAATGAGAAGGATGAAGAAACCATGATGACAATAAGGTCGAGAAGAGGTCCTAGGAGAACATCTCGAAGGTATGAGCAGCCTCATCAGGTTTCCGATGATTCCCCTGAGCACTACTATCCACCTCAGAACCCACAATACTCTATTGCTCCATTTCAATATGTTGTCCAGCCACCAAGACACCCCAGAAGGCGAGCACCAGCAACGCAAAATCTCCACCAGCCTCCACAAAATTTTCAAGTGCCCTATAACCCACAACCAAGCCAGGGGTATTGAGGGGAATAAAGGTTGAAAGATAATTTTACACCAATAGGAGAGTCCTACGCAAGTGTGTTTGAGAAATTAAAGCATTATGACATGATTGCACCTATTCCTCCAAATCATGTGGACCCACATGCAAGAAATTTTGACCCTTCTAAAAGGTGTGAATACCATTCCAATGCCCAGGGGCACAATGTTGAAAGTTATCGGGATTTGAAAAGAGAAATAGAAAGGATGATCCAGGAAAAACTGATAGTGATCCAAGATAATGACACCGAGAATATCACGCAGAATCCTTTACATGCATATGATGATGCACACTTTGTGGGGATGATGTGTGGTGACATGGAGTATGAGAATCCTCTCGAGAACTTGCCGACTGAAATTGGAGAAGGCCATGGTGATTCTGATGAGCAAATTTGTGGCTAAATGTCAAGCTTAGCAATTGAAAAGTCATTCCCTCCTCACTAGGAAGGAATCTTGGTAGCTTGTTTTGATATTTTTTCTATTATCTGGGTTATTTCAGGGTGTGATCCAGATTTTATTTATTTTATTGAGTCAAACCCTTCTATCCCTTTATTTTGTTTGTGTGAGTCTTGTCTGTTCGTTTTGTTGCTATTTTTATTAGCCGAGTTATTTTAGGGTCGTAACTCGGATTTCAGTTTGTTTGTCTTATTGTCAAGTACTTCTATCCGTTATTCAATGAAATACAGTTTGTCCTTGTTTCATTCTATGCTTAGTTCTTTCGCCGCTAGTTCTAGTGACATGACATGCATGCGTAACTTTTGGCCAGATCTTAGAAAATTGATTTAATCTTGAATCAGATAACCAAAAAAAAGAAGAAGATATTTTTTAGGATGAACAAAGAGTCGAAACACTTTGGAATTAAGCTCGAGTAAGTTTTACCTTCAAATCATTGTGAAGATCGGGTTTGAGAAAGAATCAATTAAAGTTTGTTGGAAAGTTTGACATAAAGGGAAGGAAAGTGTCTTTCGACCACGACAAACCAAGAAGACAAACATGGTCATCAATGTTGTGACCGCAAAAGATAATATGTTTGGTGTTCTCGAGGCTGGGAGGCCCTTTTTGTGCTACCTAAACACACAATTCCCAAACTTCAAACGTTTAGCAATCAGTTCATCTCCCAACTCTTTCGAAATTCTTCTTTCTCTTTTCTCTTTCGGTGATTATATCGTTGTTCGATGATGATCGGAAACCTATCTTGGATAATATTGAGGAGGAGCTCCCCTTTCTGCAGCTTCGATGTTCTGACTTCGGAATCTTATATCTTTTAATCGATAAGAAATTTGGAGATGATTCAAAAACGAAAGTTGTAGCCCTTTGAATCTAGTTTTCAGAAATTTATAGCGTTAATCATTTGAAGATTTGTAGAGAATGTTATGTCTTTAATGAACCCTGGTAGTGCAGCCACTATTGAAGTGCGGCCGCACAATTTTGATCGCGGCCGCAGAACCCGGGATGTGCGGTCAGCACAATGAGGGGTCTCATTGTGTATTATAAAACCGAGGGTTTGGGTATTATTTCACATTTGGACTTTGGGAGCTCGGTTTGTGACGATGTTTCGTAGGTTTTTCAAGAAATTCATTGGGGTAAGTGTTCCTTTTCCTATATTAATTATATTTCATGATTCCACTCATTTACATTATGAATCCGTGAATTTATGGAAGAAAAATCAGATTTTTATAAAATCTTCCAAAAATGTAAAATTAAGATTTGAAGGTCAATCCGATTTCGGAATTCGATAATTTTTGTATGGTTGAACTCGTATCGAAACGGGTGTTCGGATTTCGTAGTTTTTCTAGGATTCGAGACGTGGGTCCCACTGTTGATATTTTAGATGAATTTCGGATTTTAATCCGATTTTTTTTAATTTTGCACGGTATTGATTCCTACGATTTGTATTGAGTATATTGAAATGTTTATGACTAGATTTTAGGATTTCGGACACGAATTCGCGAGGCAAAGGTTTTTTGGAATCTTGAATTAGTTTGCAAATCGAGGTAAGTGTCGTGGTTAACCTTCGCTTGAGGAAATAGAGCCCTTGAATTATTGGTTATGTGAAATTCATGTGAACGACGTATAGGCGAGGTGACGAGTGTCTATACGTCGTCAAATTAATTGGTTGCCTAATTATTTGAAAATCATAGATTGTTTTAAATCATGAATTAATTATTATATTAATTATGTCTCACATATTCCTTGCTCAATATTATGGCTTGAATCCATGTTATAATCGTTACATGTTTATTTGACCTATGTGATTAAATTTCTGCTTAGATGTAGTATATTAGAAATTAAATTGCCTATTTTCTCCTTGATTTTCACAATTAATTGCTACTTGTCATTATTTGTCCCTAAATAATTTATAAATATTGTGTGCATTGTTGCCTAATAACTTCTTACTGAATGTGGTATTTATTGGAGTATTTTATTATATTTAAGAGTTGTTAAATTATATTATTGGAGCGGGTTGCACGCCGCAACGGAATTGAAAATGAATATATTGGAGGATCGGGTTGCACGCCGCGACGGATTATATTTTTAGTTTATATTATTGGAGCGGGTTGCACGCCGCAACGAAAATTGATTGAGGAAATAAAAATGAATATATTGGGGGATTGGGTTGCACGCCGAAACGGATTGTATTTTAAGTTTATATTGATGGAGCGGGTTGCACGCCGCAACGGAAATTTATTGAGGAATTATATTGTTAGGACGGGTTGCACGCCGCAACGGAAATTGATTGAAATAATAATTGGTTATGACTGCCGAGTTGGCTTCGACTATTAAAATGAGTTACCTGATTTATTTCTATTATTGTTGTTATTATTATTATTGTGTACAGGTTAATGTAAGTGACA
Source organism: Nicotiana tomentosiformis (assembly GCF_000390325.3). Lineage (NCBI taxonomy): Eukaryota > Viridiplantae > Streptophyta > Magnoliopsida > Solanales > Solanaceae > Nicotiana > Nicotiana tomentosiformis. The sequence goes on from NW_027174981.1 coordinate 17,741, forward strand.
TGTCTTAGCCTCGTCACTACTTCGTCGAAGTTAGGCTCGATACTTACTGGATATATGGGTTCGGTTGTACTCATACTATACTCCGCACTTCTTGTGCAGATTTCGAAGTTGGTCCCAACAACGTATTGTGGATTGTGCTCGGATTCAGCTACCAGCGGAGACTTGAGGTATATAGCTGCCCAGCGTTGGCAACTCTGAAGTCCCTTTCTACTTTATTTTGGCCGCGTGTTTTTTCTTCGAGACATCTTTATTTTTATTTACACCCTTGTTTGTATTATTCTAGAAGCTCGTGCACTTGTAACTCTAGTTCTGGGATGGTATTTAGACATCGCGATTATTATGGATTATTCACTATATTTCAGACTTTATTTCCGCATTTGTTTCTTTATTATTAATTAATTCAAAATTGTGTTAAAATGGCTCATTATATTCTAGTGCTCGCCTTGCCTAGTCATTGCCATGCTTCTAATATCATCAACAATGCCTGATATGATTGTTGTGATTATAGAGAAGAACAAATTCTGATTCCCATTTTCTAGATAAGAGTGATGTCGTCTTCTTTCCTTGTGTGTTTTTGAAAACATGAAAATAAAAGGTAATTGCAGTGGTAGCCAAATGGTTTGATCTTCCATGTATATTTGGAGATCATATTGGTAATCTGGATTTGGTGCAAAATAAGAAAGGAGTATATATCTCCAAGTTGTAGTAGGGGATCTTTGTTTCGTAGAAATAAAAATGAAAAAGAAGGGTACAAGGAACACCATAGAATACCATGCATGTTTTAGTAACTCAAAGTTGCATTTAAGGTATATCCCTATATAATCCTTTGTTAAAAAGTTCAGTCTATATTTAGAAATATTTTAGCAATTTTAAAAAAAAAAATTATATATATATATATATATATATAAACTACTCAGTGCTAAAATTAGAATTTCTCAATAAGGCCTAATTTACTATATACACCATAATGTAGATATTGATAGCCCCACCTGATCCTTTGAGTGCTTATAGTCATACCCAACTCAGACACGTGAGATGCAGAATTTAACAGAAATAACGCTAAGAAAATATATACAAAGTAAATTTAAAAAACAAAAGTATCTTGAGTTCTTCTCCCACTCACAGGTTGCCTTTGATGACAAAGGAGTCATAGAGAATACATCCCATTGCTTCTGAAAGTATCAAATCCATATGGTGGTGAGATAATTTGTTTGAGATATTCTCTGTATACAAGAAGGCTTTACCTCTAAAATCTGAGAAACTAAAAAGTAAAAGTCTCGTCGTTTCATTGTGACTTATAAATCTTCAAATTTAATATGAATTGAACAAAAAAAAAATTGATTAGGGGAAGAATGAGAAAAAAGGAACAAACAGAATGCCCGAACACACTTAATTGTCCCCTTAAAATCCTTCTAGTCTCAATTTTCGACTGCTTTATGGATGGAAAATAATTAATGAATAGACAGTTAAAATTAAGCACTACCAAAATATGATGAAATGTTCATAACACGGTGCGCGCACTTCTTCTTCGCTAGAGAATTCTTACCAGCAATTCACTTCTCCTCGACAGTCTTCTCTGTATTGCTAACTGAATGGCATTGCAATGTTTAGTAGTATAAGAAGTTTAGTGAAGGCCAACACATTAATCACAATTTTGCTTCTTCAACACTGAAGAAAAAGCAAGAGATAAGAGTTCGGTAAGGGGAAAAGGGGGCGTATTTAAGATGCCAACTGAAGTGTATTTTGAGTTATCTAAACTGAATACGTAAGCCGTCCATTCCGGACAACCGATAAGAAAAACTGAATATATAAGCGATGGATGAGTGTTTTTTTAAAATGGAAGAGATGATTTATAAACTTTAAAAAGCCCAAAAAATGAGGAAAAAGATAAATAGCCATTCTATTCAAAGAGAAGTGACACCTCACTTGTCTATGCCCCTGCTTTATATAGATATATAGATTGGTAAATTGTATATGCCCGTATAATTACGTTGAAACTTGAGTAGGGAGGGTAAAAAGGTATCATATAGTGTATGGCTTGGTAAAAATCCCAAATAAAACTGTTGTTTAGAGTTATTATTACATCCTAGATATATACATGAAATTGCAAAAAGGAGAAAATGGACGGAATGAAAAAATGTATATATATACTGATAGCAAAGAAGTGAAATCGGATGAACTTTAACTTCTATCATTTGAAGTGTTAAACAAGTATATTCAGGTATGAATATCGAGATAAAAATAGACCTACTTCTCTAGTATTATACAGTTCTCGATCAATAAACAGGTAATTAGTTATTAGATCTTAAATTTCTCTCGTAAACAGGCAAGACTGAAGTAGATTTTCAGATTAAGGTCAAGAATGAAAAAAGAATTTGATTCTCATGGAT
>NW_027174982.1:0-20000 GCF_000390325.3 Nicotiana tomentosiformis
CCTCTGCTGCTCAAGCAGCGGCTGAGTTTGCAGAACATGCAAGTCTAGCCGCCAGAGCTTTTGTAGAACTTTCAAGGCAATAGTGTGTTGATGATGGTGGTTCATGCCACTTGGTTTTCAAGGATGAAAGGTTGGAACATGGGCAATCATTTCCTAGAGATGGTAATGGTAATTTTTCTGTTGGCAGACATAATATGAACATGAAATTTAAGGATGCTACCTCTGCTGCTCAAGCAGCGGCTGAGTTTGCAGAACATCCAAGCCAAGCTGCCAGAGCTGTTGTAGAACTTTTAAGGCAATATTATGTTGTTGATGGTGGTTCATGCCACTTAGGTTTCAAGTATGAAAGGTTGTAACATGGGAAATCATTTCCTAAAGATGGTAATGGTAATTTTTCTGTTGGCAGGCAGAATTAGAATATGAAATTTAAGGATACTACCTCTCTGCTGCTCAAGCAGCGGCTGAGTTTGCAGAACATGCAAGCCTAGCCGCCAGAGCTTTTGTAGAACTTTCAAGGCAATATTGTGTTGATGATGGTGGTTCATGCCACTTAGGTTTCAAGGATGAAAGATTGGAACATGGGCAATCATTTGCTGAAGATGGTAATGGTAATGTTTCTGTTGGCAGGCAGAATTGGAACATGAACTTTAAGGATGCTACCTCTGCTGCTCAAGCAGCGGCTGAGTTTACAGAACATTCAAGCCTCGCTGCGAGAGCTGTTGTTGAACTTTCAAGGCAATATTGTGTTGATGAAGGTGGTTCATGCCACTTAGGTTTCAAGGATGAAAGGTTGGAACATTGGCAATCATTTCCTAGAGATGATAATGGTAATTTTTCTGTTGGCAGGCAGAATTGGAATATGTAATTTAAGGATGCTACCTTTGCTGCTCAAGCAGCGGCTGAGTGTGCAGAACATGCACGCCTAGCCGCCAGAGCTTTTGTAGAACTTTAAAGGCAATAGTGTGTTGATGATGGTGGTTCATGCCACTTAGCTTTCAAGGATGAAAGGTTGGACCATGGGCAATCATTTCTTGGAGATGGTAATGGTAATTTTTCTATTAGCAGACATAATATGAACATGAAATTTAAGGATGCTACCACTGCTGCTCAAGCAGCGGCTGAGTTTGCATAACATGCAAGTCTAGCTGCCAGAGCTCTTGTAGAACTTTCAAGGCAATATTGTGTTGATGATGGTGGTTCATGCCACTTAGGTTTCAAGGATGAAAGATTGGAACATGGGCAATCATTTGCTGAAGATGGTAATGGTAATTTTTCGGTTGGCAGGCAGATTTGGAACATGAACTTTAAGGATGCTACCTCTGCTGATCAAGCAACGGCTGAGTTTGCAGAACATCCAAGCCAAGCTGCAAGAGCTATTGTAGAACTTTTAAGGCAATATTATGTTGTTTATGGTGGTTCATGTCACTTAGGTTTCAAGTATGAAAGATTGGAACATGGGCAATCATTTGCTGGAGATGGTAATGGTGATTTTTTGTTGGCAGGCAGAATTGGAACATGAAATTTAAGGATGCTACCTCTGCTGTTCAAGCAGCGGCTGAGTGTGCAGAACATGCAAGCCTAGCCGCAAGAGCTTTTGTAGATCTTTCAAGGCAATAGTGTGTTGATGATGGTGGTTCATGCCACTTAGTTTTCAAGGATGAAAGGTTGGAACATGGGCAATCATTTCCTGGAGATGGTAATTGTAATTTTTCTGTTGGCAGACATAATATGAACATGAAATTTAAGGATGCTACCTCTGCTGCTCAAGCAGCGGCTGAATTTGCATAACATGCAAGTCTAGCAGCCAGAGCTCTTGTAGAACTTTCAAGGCAATATTGTGTTGATAATGGTGGTTCATGCCACTTAGGTTTCAAGTATGAAAGATTGGAACATGGGCAATCATTTTCTGAAGATGGTAATGTTAATTTTTCAGTTGGCAGGCAGAATTGGAACATGAACTTTAAGGATGCTACCTCTGCTGCTCAAGTAGCGGCTGAGTTTACAGAACATTCAAGCCTAGCTGCCAGAGCTGTTGTAGAACTTTCAAGGCAATATTGTGTTGATGAAGGTGGTTCATGCCACTTAGGTTTCAAGTATGAAAGGTTGGAACATGGGCAATCATTTCCTAAAGATGGTAATGGTAATTTTTCTGTTGGCAGGCAGAATTGGAACATGAAATTTAAGGATGCTACTTCTGCTGCTCAAGCAACGGCTGAGTTTGCAGAACATACAAGCCTAGCCGCCAGAGCTTTTGTAGAACTTTCAAGGCAATATTGTGTTGATGATGGTGGTTCATGCCACTTAGGTTTCAAGGATGAAAGATTGGAACATGGGCAATAATTTGCTCAAGATGGTAATGGTAATTTTTCGGTTGGCAGGCAGAATTGGAACATGTAATTTAAGGATGCTACCTCTTCTGCTCAAGCAGCAGCTGAGTTTGCAGAACATTAAAGCCTAGCTGCCAGAGATGTTGTAGTACTTTCAAGGCAATATTGTGTTGATGAAGGTGGTTCATGCCACTTAGGTTTCAAGGATGAAAGGTTGGAACATGGGCAATCATTTCCTAGAGATGGTAATGAAATTTTTCTATTGGCAGGCAGAATTGGAACATGAAATTTAAGGATGCTACCTCTGCTGCTCAAGCAGCGGCTGAGTTTGCAGAACATGCAATCCTAGCCGCCAGAGCTTTAGTAGAACTTTCAAGTCAATAGTGTGTTGATGATGGTGGTTCATGCCACTTAGTTTTCAAGGATGAAAGGTTGGAACATGGTCAATTATTTCCTGGAGATGGTAATGGTAATTTTTCTGTTGGAAGACATAATATGAACATGAAATTTAAGGATGCTACCACTGCTGCTCAAGCAGCGGCTGAGTTTGCATAACATGCAAGTCTAGCTGCCAGAGCTCTTGTAGAAATTTCAAGGTAATATTGTGTTGATGAAGGTGCTTCATGCCACTTAGGTTTCAAGGATGAAAGGTTGGAACATGGGCAATCATTTCCTTGATATGGTAATGGTAATTTTTCTGTTGGCAGGCAGAATTGGAACATGAAATTTAAGGATGCTATCTCTGCTTCTTAAGCAGTGGCTGAGTTTGCAGAACATGCAAGCCTAGCCGCCAGAGCTTTTGTAGAACTTTCAAGGCAATAGGGTGTTGATGATGGTGGTTCATGCCACTTAGTTTTAAAGGATGAAAGGTTGGAACATGGGCAATCATTTCCTGGAGATGGTAATGGTAATTTTTCTGTTTGCAGATATAATATGAACATGAAATTTAAGGATGCTACCTCTGCTGCTCAAGCAGCGGCTGAGTTTGCAGAACATGCAAGTCTAGCCGCCAGAGCTTTTGTAGAACTTTCAAGGCAATAGTGTGTTGATGATGGTGGTTCATGCCACTTGGTTTTCAAGGATGAAAGGTTGGAACATGGGCAATCATTTGCTGAAGATGGTAATGTTAATTTTTCAGTTGGCAGGAAGAATTGGAACATGAACTTTAAGGATGCTACCTCTGCTGCTCAAGCAGCGGCTGAGTTTGCAGAACATTCAAGCCTAGCTGCCAGAGCTGTTGTAGAACTTTCAAGGCAATATTGTGTTGATGAAGGTGGTTCATGCCACTTAGGTTACAAGTATGAAAGGTTAGAACAAGGGCAATCATTTCCTAAAGATGGTAATGGTAATTTTTCTGTTGGCAGGCAGAATTGGAACATGAAATTTAAGGATGCTACTTCTGCTGCTCAAGCAGCGGCTGAATTTGCAGAACATGCAAGCCTAGCCGCCAGAGCTTTTGTAGAACTTTCAAGGCAATATTGTGTTGATGATGGTGGTTCATGCCACTTAGGTTTCAAGGATGAAAGATTGGAACATGGGCAATCATTTGCTGAAGATGGTAATGGTAATTTTTCGGTTGGCAGGCAGAGTTGGAACATGAAATTTAAGGATGCTACCTCTTCTGCTCAAGCAGCAGCTGAGTTTGCAGAACATTAAAGCCTAGCTGCCAGAGCTGTTGTAGTACTTTCAAGGCAATATTTTGTTGATGAAGGTGGTTCATGCCACTTAGGTTTCAAGGTTGAAAGGTTGGAACATGGGCAATCATTTCCTAGAGATGGTAATGGTAATTTTTCTATTGGCAGGCAGAATTGGAACATGAAATTTAAGGATGCTACTTCTGCTGCCCAAGCAGCGGCTGAGTTTGCAGAACATGCAAGCCTAGCCGCCAGAGCTTTTGTAGAACTTTCAAGGTAATAGTGTGTTGATGATGGTGGTTCATGCCACTTAGTTTTCAAGGATGAAAGGTTGGAACATGGGCAATCATTTCCTGGAGATGGTAATGGTAAATTTTTGGTTGGCAGGCAGAATTGGAACATGAAATTTAAGGATGCTACCTCTGCTGCTCAAGCAGCGGCTGAGTTTGCAGAACATACAAGCTTAGCCGCCAGATCTTTTGTTGAACTTTCAAGGCAATATTGTGTTGATGATGGTGGTTCATGCCACTTAGGTTTCAAGGATAAAAGATTGGAACATGGCTAATCATTTGCTGGAGATGGTAATGGTAATTTTTCGGTTGGCAGGCAGAATTGGAACTTCAAATTTAAGGATGCTACCTCTACTGCTCAAGCAGCGGCTGAGTTTGCAGAACATGCAATCCTAGCCGCCAGAGCTTTTGTAGAACTTTCAAGTAATTAGTGTGTTGATGATGGTGGTTCATGCCACTTAGTTTTCAAGGATGAAAGGTTGGAACATGGTCAATCATTTCCTGGAGATGGTAATGGTAATTTTTCTGTTGGAAGACATAATATGAACATGAAATTTAAGGATGCTACCACTGCTGCTCAAGCAGCGGCTGAGTTTGCATAACATGCAAGTCTAGCTGCCAGAGCTCTTGTAGAAATTTCAAGGCAATATTGTGTTGATGAAGGTGCTTCATGCCACTTAGGTTTCAAGGATGAAAGGTTGGAACATGGGCAATCATTTCCTAGAGATGGTAATGGTAATTTTTCTGTTGGCAGGCAGAATTGGAACATGAAATTTAAGGATGCTATCTCTGCTGCTCAAGCAAAGGCTGAGTTTGCAGAACATGCAAGGCTAGCCACCAGAGCTTTTGTAGAACTTTCAAGGCAATAGTGTGTTGATGATGGTGGTTCATGCCACTTAGTTTTCAAGGATGAAAGGTTGGAACATGGGCAATCATTTCCTGGAGATGGTAATGGTAATTTTTCTGTTTGCAGACATAATATGAACATGAAATTTAAGGATGCTACCTCTGCTGCTCAAGCAGTGGCTGAGTTTGCAGAACATGTAAGCCTAGCCGCCAGAGCTTTTGTAGAACTTTCAAAGCAATAGTGTGTTGATGATGGTGGTTCATGCCACTTAGGTTTCAAGGATGAAAGGTTGGAACATGGGCAATCATTTCCTAGAGATGGTAATGGTAATTTTTCTGTTAGCAGACATAATATGAACATGAAATTTAAGGATGATACCTCTGCTGCTCAAGCAACGGCTGAGTTTGCAGAACATCCAAGCCAAGCTGCCAGAGCTGTTGTAGAACTTTTAAGGCAATATTATGTTGTTGATGGTGGTTCATGCCACTTAGGTTTCAAGTATGAAAGGTTGTAACATGGGAAATCATTTCCTAAAGATGGTAATGGTAATTTTTCTGTTGGCAGGCAGAATTGGAACATGAAATTTAAGGATGCTACCTCTGCTGCTCAAGCAGCGGCTGAGTTTGCAGAACATGCAAGCCTAGCCGCTAGAGATTTTGTAGAACTTTCAAGGCAATATTGTGTTGATGATGGTGGTTCATGCCACTTAGTTTTCAAGTATGAAAGATTGGAACATGGGCAATCATTTGCTGAAGATGGTAATGGTAATTTTTCTGTTGGCAGGCAGAATTGGAACATGAACTTTAAGGATGCTACCTCTGCTGCTCAAGCAGCGGCTGAGTTTGCAGAACATTCAAGCCTCGCTGCCAGAGCTGTTGTTGAACTTTCAAGGCAATATTGTGTTGATGAAGGTGGTTCATGCCACTTAGGTTTCAAGGATGAAAGGTTGGAACATGGGCAATCATTTCCTAGAGATGGTAATGGTAATTTTTCTGTTGGCAGACATAATATGAACATGAAATTTAAGGATGATACCTCTGCTGCTCAAGCAACGGCTGAGTTTGCAGAACATCCAAGCCAAGCTGCCAGAGCTGTTGTAGAACTTTTAAGGCAATATTATGTTGTTGATGGTGGTTCATGCCACTTAGGTTTCAAGTATGAAAGGTTGTAACATGGGAAATCATTTCCTAAAGATGGTAATGGTAATTTTTCTGTTGGCAGGCAGAATTGGAACATGAAATTTAAGGATGCTACCTCTGCTGCTCAAGCAGCGGCTGAGTTTGCAGAACATGCAAGCCTAGCCGCCAGAGATTTTGTAGAACTTTCAAGGCAATATTGTGTTGATGATGGTGGTTCATGCCACTTAGTTTTCAAGTATGAAAGATTGGAACATGGGCAATCATTTGCTGAAGATGGTAATGGTAATTTTTCTGTTGGCAGGCAGAATTGGAACATGAACTTTAAGGATGCTACCTCTGCTGCTCAAGCAGCGGCTGAGTTTGCAGAACATTCAAGCCTTGCTGCCAGAGCTGTTGTTGAACTTTCAAGGCAATATTGTGTTGATGAAGGTGATTCATGCCACTTAGGTTTCAAGGATGAAAGGTTGGAACATGGGCAATCATTTCCTAGAGATGATAATGGTAATTTTTCTGTTGGCAGGCAGAATTGGAACATGTAGTTTAAGGATGCTACCTTTGCTGCTCAAGCAGCAGCTGAGTGTGCAGAACATGCACACCTAGCCGCCAGAGCTTTTGTAGAACTTTAAAGGCAATAGTGTGTTGATGATGGTGGTTCATGCCACTTAGCTTTCAAGGATGAAAGGTTGGAACATGGGCAATCATTTCTTGGAGATGGTAATGGTAATTTTTCTGTTAGTAGACATAATATGAACATGAAATTTAAGGATGCTACCACTGCTGCTCAAGCAGCGGCTGAGTTTGCATAACATGCAAGTCTAGCTGCCAGAGCTCTTGTAGAAATTTCAAGGCAATATTGTGTTGATGATGGTGGTTCATGCCACTTAGGTTTCAAGGATGAAAGATTGGAACATGGGCAATCATTTGTTGAAGATGTAATGGTAATTTTTCGGTTGGCAGGCAGATTTGGAAAATGAACTTTAAGGATGCTACCTCTGCTGATCAAGCAACAGCTGAGTTTGCAGAACATCCAAGCCAAGCTGCCAGAGCTGTTGTAGAACTTTTAAGGCAATATTATGTTGTTGATGGTGGTTCATGTCACTTAGGTTTCAAGTATGAAAGATTGGAACATGGGCAATCATTTCCTAGAGATGGTAATGGTAAATTTTATGTTGGAAGACATAATATGAACATGAAATTTAAGGATGCTACCACTGCTGCTCAAGCAGCGGCTGAGTTTGCATAACATGCAAGTCTAGCTGCCAGAGCTCTTGTAGAAATTTCAAGGCAATATTATTTTGATGAAGGTGCGTCATGCCACTTAGGTTTCAAGGATGAAAGGTTGGAACACGGGCAATCATTTCCTAGAGATGGTAATGGTAATTTTTCTGTTGGCAGGCAGAATTGGAACATGAAATTTAAGGATGCTATCTCTGCTGCTCAAGCAGTGGCTGAGTTTGCAGAACATGCAAGCCTAGCCGCCAGAGTTTTTGTAGAACTTTCAAGGCAATAGGGTGTTGATGATAGTGGTTCATGCCACTTAGTTTTCAAGGATGAAAGGTTGGAACATGGGCAATCATTTCCTGGAGATGGTAATGGTAATTTTTCTGTTTGGAGACATAATATGAACATGAAATTTAAGGATGCTACCTCTGCTGCTCAAGCAGCGGCTGAGTTTGCAGAACATGCAAGCCTAGCCGCCAGAGCTTTTGTAGAACTTTCAAGGCAATAGTGTGTTGATGATGGTGGTTCATGCCACTTGGTTTTCAAGGATGAAAGATTGGAACATGGGCAATCATTTCCTAGAGATGGTAATGGTAATTATTTTTTGTTGGCGGACATAATATGAACATGAAATTTAAGGATGCTACCTCTGCTGCTCAGGCAACGGCTGAGTTTGCAGAACAACCAAGCCAAGCTGCCAGAGCTGTTGTAGAACTTTTAAGGCAATATTATGTTGTTGATGGTGGTTCATGCCACTTAGGTTTCAAGTATTAAAGGTTGTAACATGGGAAATCATTTCCTAAAGATGGTAATGGTAATTTTTCTGTTGGCAGGCAGAATTGGAACATGAAATTTAAGGATGATACCTCTGCTGCTCAAGCAGCGGCTGAGTTTGCAGAACATGCAAGCCTAGCCGCCAGAGCTTTTGTAGAACTTGCAAGGCAATATTGTGTTGATGATGGTGTCTCATGCCACATAGGTTTCAAGGATGAAAGATTGGAACATGGGCAATCATTTCCTGGAGATGGTAATGGTAATTTTTCTGTTGGAAGACATAATATGAACATGAAATTTAAGGATGCTACCACTGCTGCTCAAGCAGCGGCTGAGTTTGCATAACATGCAAGTCTAGCTGCCAGAGATCTTGTAGAAATTTCAAGGCAATATTGTGTTGATGAAGGTGCTTCATGCCACTTAGGTTTCAAGGATGAAAGGTTGGAACACGGGCAATCATTTCCTAGAGATGGTAATGGTAATTTTTCTGTTGGCAGGCAGAATTGGAACATGAAATTTAAGGATGCTATCTCTGCTGCTCAAGCAGTGGCTGAGTTTGCAGAATATGCAAGCCTAGCCGCCAGAGCTTTTGTAGAACTTTCAAGGCAATAGGGTGTTGATGATGGTGGTTCATGCCACTTAGTTTTCAAGGATGAAAGGTTGGAACATGGGCAATCATTTCCTGGAGATGGTAATGGTAATTTTTCTGTTTGCAGACATAATATGAACATGAAATTTAAGGATGCTACCTCTGCTGCTCAAGCAGCGACTGAGTTTGCAGAACATGCAAGCCTAGCCGCCAGAGCTTTTGTAGAACTTTCAAGGCAATAATGTGTTGATGATGGTGGTTCATGCCACTTGGTTTTCAAGGATGAAAGGTTGGAACATGGGCAATCATTTCCTAGAGATGGTAATGGTAATTTTTCTGTTGGCAGACATAATATGAACATGAAATTTAAGGATGCTACCTCTGCTGCTCAAGTAACGGCTGAGTTTGCAGAACAACCAAGCCAAGCTGCCAGAGCTGTTGTAGAACTTTTAAGGCAATATTATGTTGTTGATGGTGGTTCATGCCACTTAGGTTTCAAGTATGAAAGCTTGTAACATGGGAAATCATTTCCTAAAGATGGTAATGGTAATTTTTCTGTTGGCAGGCAGAATTGGAACATGAAATTTAAGGATGCTACCTCTTCTGGTCAAGCAGCGGCTGAGTTTGCAGAACATGCAAGCCTAGCCACCAGAGCTTTTGTAGAACTTGCAAGGCAATATTGTGTTGATGATGGTGGTTCATGCCACTTAGGTTTCAAGGATGAAAGATTGGAACATGGGCAATCATTTGCTGGAGATGGTAATGGTAATTTTTCGGTTGGCAGGCAGAATTGAAACATGAAATTTAAGGATGCTACCTCTGCTGCTCAAGCAGCGGCTGAGTTTGCTGAACATGCAAGCCTAGCCGCCAGAGATGTTGTAGAACTTTAAAGGCAATATTGTGTCGATGATGGTGGATCATGTCACTTAGGTTTCAAGGATGAAATGTTGGAACATGGGCAATCATTTCCTGGAGATGGTAATGGTAATTTTTCTGTTGGCAGGCATAATTGGAACATGAAATTTAAGGATGCTACCTCTGCTGCTCAAGCAGCGACTGACTTTGCAGAGCATGCAAACCTAGGTGCCAGAGCTGTTGTAGAACTTTCAAGGCAATATTATGTTGATGATGATGATTCATGCCACTTAGGTTTCAAGGATGAAAGGTTGGAACATGGGCAATCGTTTCCTGGAGATGGTAATGGTAATTCTTCATTTGGCATGCGGAATTGGAACATGAAATTTAAGGATGCTACCTCTACTGCTCAAGCAGCGGCTGAGTTGGCAGAACATGCAAGCCTAGCCGCCAGAGCTTTTGTAGAACTTTCAAGGCAATATTGTGTTGATGATGGTGGTTCATGCCACTTAGGTATCAAAGATGAAAGATTGGAAAATGGGCAATCATTTGCTGGAGATGGTAATGGTAATTTTTCGGTTGGCATGCAGAATTGGAACATGAAATTTAAGGATGCTATCTCTACTGCTCAAGCAGCGGCTGAGTTTGCAGAACATGCAAGCCTAGCCACCAGAGCTTTTGTAGAACTTTCAAGGCAATATTGTATTGATGATGGTGGTTCATGCCACTTAGGTTTCAAGGATGAAAGATTGGAACATGGGCAATTATTTGCTGGAGATGGTAATGGTAATTTTTCGGTTGGCAGGCACAATTGAAACATGAAATTTAAGGATGCTACCTCTGCTGCTCAAGCAGCGGCTGAGTTTGCTGAACATGCAAGCCTAGCCGCCAGAGATGTTGTAGAACTTTAAAGGCAATATTGTGTCGATGATGGTGGTTCATGTCACTTAGGTTTCAAGGATGAAATGTTGGAACATGGGCAATCATTTCCTGGAGATGGTAATGGTAATTTTTCTGTTGGCAGGCATAATTGGAACATGAAATTTAAGGATGCTACCTCTGCTGCTCAAGCAGCGGCTGAGTTTGCAGAACATGCAAGCCTAGCCGCCAGAGCTTTTGTAGAACTTTCAAGGCAATATTGTGTTGATGATGGTGGTTCATGCCACTTAGGTTTCAAGGATGAAAGATTAGAACATGGGCAATCATTTGCTCGAGATGGTAATGGTAATTTTTTTGTTGGCAGGCAGAATTGGAACATGAAATTTAAGGATGCTACCTCTGCTGCTCAAGCAGTGGCTGAGTTTGCAGAACATGCAAGCCTAGCCGCCAGAGCATTTGTAGAACTTTCAAGGCAATATTGTGTTGATGGTGGTGGTTCATGCAACTTAGGTTTCAAGGATGAAAGGTTGGAACATGGACAATCATTTCCTAGAGATGGTAATGGTAATTCTCCATTTGGCATGCAAAATTGGAACATTAAATTTAAGGATGGTACCTCTGCTGCTCAAGCAGTGGCTGAGTTTGCAGAACATTCAAGCCTAGCTGCCAGACCTGTTGTAGAACTTTCAAGGCAATATTATGTTGATGATGGTGGTTCATGCCACTTAGGTTTCACGGATGAAAGGTTGGAACATGGGCAATCATTTTCTGGAGATGGTAATGGTAATTATTCTGTTGGCAGGCAGAATTGGAACATGAAATTTAAGGATGCTACCTCTACTGCTCAAGCAGCGGCTGAGTTGGCAGAACATGCAAGCCTAGCCGCCAGAGCTTTTGTAGAACTTTCAAGAAAATATTGTGTTGATGATGGTGGTTCATGCCACTTAGGTTTCAAGGATGAAAGATAGCAACATGGGCAAACATTTGCTGGAGATGGTAATGGTAATTTTTCGGTTGGCAGGCAGAATTGAAACATGAAATTTAAGGATGCTACCTCTGCTGCTCAAGCAGCGGCTGAGTTTGCTGAATATGCAAGCCTAGCCGCCAGAGATCTTGTAGAATTTTAAAGGCAATTTTGTGTCGATGATGGTGGTTCATGTCACTTAGGTTTCAAGGATGAAATGTTGGAACATGGGCAATCGTTTCCTGGATATGGTAATGGTAATTTTTCTGTTGGCAGGCATAATTGGAACATGAAATTTAAGGATGCTACCTCTGCTGCTCAAGCAGCGACTGACTTTGTAGAGCATGCAAACCTAGGTGCCAGAGCTGTTGTTGAACTTTCAAGGCAATATTATGTTGATGATGATGATTCATGCCACTTAGGTTTCAAGGTATGAAAGGTTGGAACATGGGCAATCATTTCCTGGAGATGGTAATGGTAATTCTTCAATTGGCATGCAGAATTGGAACAGGAAATTTAAGGATGCTACCTCTACTGCTCAAGCAGCGGCTGAGTTGGCAGAACATGCAAGCCTAGCCGCCAGAGCTTTTGTAGAACTTTCAAGGCAATATTGTGTTGATGATGGTGGTTCATGCCACTTAGGTTTCAAGGATGAAAGATTGGAACATGGGCAATCATTTGCTGGAGATGGTAATGGTAATTTTTCGGTTGGCATGACAGAATTGGAACATGAAATTTAAGGATGCTATCTCTACTGCTCAAGCAGCGGCTGAGTTTGCAGAACATGCAAGCCCAGCCGCCAGAGCTTTTGTAGAACTTTCAAGGCAATATTGTGTTGATGATGATGATTCATGCCACTTAGGTTTCAAGTATGAAAGGTTGGAACATGGGCAATCATTTCCTGGAGATGGTAATGGTAATTCTTCAATTGGCATGCAGAATTGGAACAGGAAATTTAAGGATGCTACCTCTACTGCTCAAGCAGCGGCTGAGTTGGCAGAACATGCAAGCCTAGCCGCCAGAGCTTTTGTAGAACTTTCAAGGCAATATTGTGTTGATGATGGTGGTTCATGCCACTTAGGTTTCAAGGATGAAAGATTAGAACATGGGCAATCATTTGCTGGAGATGGTAATGGTAATTTTTCGGTTGGCATGCAGAATTGGAACATGAAATTTAAGGATGCTACCTCTGCTGCTCAAGCAGCGGCTGAGTTTGCAGAACATGCAAGCCTAGCCGCCAGAGCTTTTGTAGAACTTTCAAGGCAATATTGTGTTGATGATGGTGGTTCATGCCACTTAGGTTTCAAGGATGAAAGATTAGAACATGGGCAATCATTTGCTCGAGATGGTAATGGTAATTTTTTTGTTGGCAGGCAGAATTGGAACATGAAATTTAAGGATGCTACCTCTGCTGCTCAAGCAGTGGCTGAGTTTGCAGAACATGCAAGCCTAGCCGCCAGAGCATTTGTAGAACTTTCAAGGCAATATTGTGTTGATGGTGGTGGTTCATGCCACTTAGGTTTCAAGGATGAAAGGTTGGAACATGGACAATCATTTCCTAGAGATGGTAATGGTAATTCTCCATTTGGCATGCAAAATTGGAACATTAAATTTAAGGATGCTACCTCTGCTGCTCAAGCAGCGGCTGAGTTTGCAGAACATTCAAGCCTAGCTGCCAGACCTGTTGTAGAACTTTCAAGGCAATATTATGTTGATGATGGTGGTTCATGCCACTTAGGTTTCACGGATGAAAGGTTGGAACATGGGCAATCATTTTCTGGAGATGGTAATGGTAATTATTCTGTTGGCAGGCAGAATTGGAACATGAAATTTAAGGATGCTACCTCTACTGCTCAAGCAGCGGCTGAGTTGGCAGAACATGCAAGCCTAGCCGCCAGAGCTTTTGTAGAACTTTCAAGAAAATATTGTGTTGATGATGGTGGTTCATGCCACTTAGGTTTCAAGGATGAAAGATAGCAACATGGGCAAATCATTTGCTGGAGATGGTAATGGTAATTTTTCGGTTGGCAGGCAGAATTGAAACATGAAATTTAAGGATGCTACCTCTGCTGCTCAAGCAGCGGCTGAGTTTGCTGAACATGCAAGCCTAGCCGCCAGAGATGTTGTAGAACTTTTAAAGGCAATTTTGTGTCGATGATGGTGGTTCATGTCACTTAGGTTTCAAGGATGAAATGTTGGAACATGGGCAATCGTTTCCTGGATATGGTAATGGTAATTTTTCTGTTGGCAGGCATAATTGGAACATCAAATTTAAGGATGCTACCTCTGCTGCTCAAGCAGCGACTGACTTTGTAGAGCACGCAAACCTAGGTGCCAGAGCTGTTGTTGAACTTTCAAGGCAATATTATGTTGATGATGATGATTCATGCCACTTAGGTTTCAAGTATGAAAGGTTGGAACATGGGCAATCATTTCCTGGAGATGGTAATGGTAATTCTTCAATTGGCATGCAGAATTGGAACAGGAAATTTAAGGATGCTACCTCTACTGCTCAAGCAGCGGCTGAGTTGGCAGAACATGCAAGCCTAGCCGCCAGAGCTTTTGTAGAACTTTCAAGGCAATATTGTGTTGATGATGGTGGTTCATGCCACTTAGGTTTCAAGGATGAAAGATTAGAACATGGGCAATCATTTGCTGGAGATGGTAATGGTAATTTTTCGGTTGGCATGCAGAATTGGAACATGAAATTTAAGGATGCTATCTCTACTGCTCAAGCAGCGGCTGAGTTTGCAGAACATGCAAGCCCAGCCGCCAGAGCTTTTGTAGAACTTTCAAGGCAATATTGTGTTGATGATGATGATTCATGCCACTTAGGTTTCAAGTATGAAAGGTTGGAACATGGGCAATCATTTCCTGGAGATGGTAATGGTAATTCTTCAATTGGCATGCAGAATTGGAACAGGAAATTTAAGGATGCTACCTCTACTGCTCAAGCAGCGGCTGAGTTGGCAGAACATGCAAGCCTAGCCGCCAGAGCTTTTGTAGAACTTTCAAGGCAATATTGTGTTGATGATGGTGGTTCATGCCACTTAGGTTTCAAGGATGAAAGATTAGAACATGGGCAATCATTTGCTGGAGATGGTAATGGTAATTTTTCGGTTGGCATGCAGAATTGGAACATGAAATTTAAGGATGCTATCTCTGCTGCTCAAGCAGCGGCTGAGTTTGCAGAACATGCAAGCCTAGCCGCCAGAGCTTTTGTAGAACTTTCAAGGCAATATTGTGTTGATGATGGTGGTTCATGCCACTTAGGTTTCAAGGATGAAAGATTAGAACATGGGCAATCATTTGCTCGAGATGGTAATGGTAATTTTTTTGTTGGCAGGCAGAATTGGAACATGAAATTTAAGGATGCTACCTCTGCTGCTCAAGCAGTGGCTGAGTTTGCAGAACATGCAAGCCTAGCCGCCAGAGCATTTGTAGAACTTTCAAGGCAATATTGTGTTGATGGTGGTGGTTCATGCCACTTAGGTTTCAAGGATGAAAGGTTGGAACATGGACAATCATTTCCTAGAGATGGTAATGGTAATTCTCCATTTGGCATGCAAAATTGGAACATTAAATTTAAGGATGCTACCTCTGCTGCTCAAGCAGCGGCTGAGTTTGCAGAACATTCAAGCCTAGCTGCCAGACCTGTTGTAGAACTTTCAAGGCAATATTATGTTGATGATGGTGGTTCATGCCACTTAGGTTTCACGGATGAAAGGTTGGAACATGGGCAATCATTTTCTGGAGATGGTAATGGTAATTATTCTGTTGGCAGGCAGAATTGGAACATGAAATTTAAGGATGCTACCTCTACTGCTCAAGCAGCGGCTGAGTTGGCAGAACATGCAAGCCTAGCCGCCAGAGCTTTTGTAGAACTTTCAAGAAAATATTGTGTTGATGATGGTGGTTCATGCCACTTAGGTTTCAAGGATGAAAGATAGCAACATGGGCAAACATTTGCTGGAGATGGTAATGGTAATTTTTCGGTTGGCAGGCAGAATTGAAACATGAAATTTAAGGATGCTACCTCTGCTGCTCAAGCAGCGGCTGAGTTTGCTGAATATGCAAGCCTAGCCGCCAGAGATCTTGTAGAATTTTAAAGGCAATTTTGTGTCGATGATGGTGGTTCATGTCACTTAGGTTTCAAGGATGAAATGTTGGAACATGGGCAATCGTTTCCTGGATATGGTAATGGTAATTTTTCTGTTGGCAGGCATAATTGGAACATGAAATTTAAGGATGCTACCTCTGCTGCTCAAGCAGCGACTGACTTTGTAGAGCATGCAAACCTAGGTGCCAGAGCTGTTGTTGAACTTTCAAGGCAATATTATGTTGATGATGATGATTCATGCCACTTAGGTTTCAAGTATGAAAGGTTGGAACATGGGCAATCATTTCCTGGAGATGGTAATGGTAATTCTTCAATTGGCATGCAGAATTGGAACAGGAAATTTAAGGATGCTACCTCTACTGCTCAAGCAGCGGCTGAGTTGGCAGAACATGCAAGCCTAGCCGCCAGAGCTTTTGTAGAACTTTCAAGGCAATATTGTGTTGATGATGGTGGTTCATGCCACTTAGGTTTCAAGGATGAAAGATTAGAACATGGGCAATCATTTGCTGGAGATGGTAATGGTAATTTTTCGGTTGGCATGCAGAATTGGAACATGAAATTTAAGGATGCTATCTCTACTGCTCAAGCAGCGGCTGAGTTTGCAGAACATGCAAGCCCAGCCGCCAGAGCTTTTGTAGAACTTTCAAGGCAATATTGTGTTGATGATGATGATTCATGCCACTTAGGTTTCAAGTATGAAAGGTTGGAACATGGGCAATCATTTCCTGGAGATGGTAATGGTAATTCTTCAATTGGCATGCAGAATTGGAACAGGAAATTTAAGGATGCTACCTCTACTGCTCAAGCAGCGGCTGAGTTGGCAGAACATGCAAGCCTAGCCGCCAGAGCTTTTGTAGAACTTTCAAGGCAATATTGTGTTGATGATGGTGGTTCATGCCACTTAGGTTTCAAGGATGAAAGATTAGAACATGGGCAATCATTTCCTGGAGATGGCAAAGGTAATTCTTCATTTGGCATGCAAAATTGGAACATGAAATTTAAGGATGATACCTGTGCTGCTCAAGCAGCGGCTGAGTTGGCAGAACATGCAAGCCTAGCCGCCAGAGATTTTGTAGAACTTTCTAGGCAATATTGTGTTGATGATGGTGGTTCATGCCACTTAGGTTTCAAGGATGAAAGATTGGAACATGGGCAATCATTTGCTGGAGATGGTAATGGTAATTTTTCGGTTGGCATGCAGAATTGGAACATGAAATTTAAGGATGCTATCTCTGCTGCTCAAGCAGTGGCTGAGTTTGCAGAACATGCAAGCCTAGCCGCCAGAGCTGTTGTAGAACTTTCAAGGCAATATTATGTTGATGATGATGATTCATGCCACTTAGGTTTCAAGGATGAAAGGTTGGAACATGGGCAATCATTTCTTGGAGATGGCAATGGTAATTCTTCATTTGGCATGCAGAATTGGAACATGAAATTTAAGGATGATACCTCTGCTGCTCAAGCAGCGGCTGAGTTGGCAGAACATGCAAGCCTAGCCGCCAGAGCATTTGTAGTACTTTCTAGGCAATATTGTGTTGATGATGGTGGTTCATGCCACTTAGGTTTCAAGGATGAAAGATTGGAACATGGACAATCATTTGCTGGAGATGGTAATGGTAATTTTTCGGTTGGCATGTAGAATTGGAACATGAAATTTAAGGATGCTATCTCTGCTGCTCAAGCAGCGGCTGAGTTTGCAGAACATACAAGCCTAGCTGCCAGAGCTGTTGTAGAAATTTCAAGGTAATATTGTGTTGAGGATGGTGGTTCATGCCACTTAGGTTTCAAGGATGAAAGATTGGAACATGGGCAATCATTTGCTGGAGATGGTAATGATAATTTTTCTGTTGGCAGGCAGAATTGGAACATGAAATTTAAGGATGCTACCTCTGCTGCTCAAGCAGTGGCTGAGTTTGCAGAACATGCAAGCCTAGCCGCCATAGCTTTTGTAGAACTTTCAAGGCAATATTGTGTTGATGGTGGTGGTTCATGCCACTTAGGTTTCAAGGATGAAAGGTTGGAACATGGGCAATCATTTTCTAGAGATGGTAATGGTAATTCTTCATTTGGCATGCAGAATTGGAACATGAAATTTAAGGATGCTACCTCTGCTGCTCAAGCAGCGGCTGAGTTTGCAGAACATTCTAGCATAGCTGCCAGACCTGTTGTAGAACTTTCAAGGCAATATTATGTTGATGATGGTGGTTCATGCCACTTAGGTTTCAAGGATGAAAGGTTGGAACATGGGCAATCATTTGCTGGAGATGGTAATGGTAATTTTTCTGTTGGCAGGCAGAATTGGAACATGAAGTTTAAGGATGCTACCTCTACTGCTCAAGCAGCGGCTGAGTTGGCAGAACATGCAAGCCTAGCCGCCAGAGCTTTTGTAGAACTTTTAAGGCAATATTGTGTTGATGATGGTGGTTCATGCCACTTAGGTTTCAAGGATGAAAGATTGGATCATGGGAAATCATTTGCTGGAGATGGTAATGGTAATTTTTCTGTCGGCAGGCATAATTGGAACATGAAATTTAAGGATGCTACCTCTGCTGCTCAAGCAGCGGCTGAGTTTGCAGAACATTCAAGCATAGCTGCCAGACCTGTTGTAGAACTTTCAAGGCAATATTATGTTGATGATGGTGGTTCATGCCACTTAGGTTTCAAGGATGAAAGGTTGGAACATGGGCAATCATTTGCTGGAGATGGTAATGGTAATTTTTCTGTTGGCAGGCAGAATTGGAACACGAAGTTTAAGGATGCTACCTCTGCTGCTCAATCAGCGACTGACTTTGCAGAGCATGCAAACCTAGGTGCCAGAGCTGTTGTAGAACTTTCAAGGCAATATTATGTTGATGATGATGATTCATGCCACTTAGGTTTCAAGGATGAAAGGTTGGAACATGGGCAATCATTTCCTGGAGATGGCAATGGTAATTCTTCATTTGGCATGCAGAATTGGAACATGAAATTTAAGGCTGCTACCTCTACTGCTCAAGCAGCGGCTGAGTTGGAAGAACATGCAAGCCTAGCCGCCAGAGCTTTTGTAGAACTTTCTAGGAAATATTGTGTTGATGATGGTGGTTCATGCCACTTAGGTTTCAAGGATGAAAGATTGGAACATGGGCAATCATTTGCTGGAGATAGTAATGGTAATTTTTCGGTTGGCAGGCATAATTGGAACATGAAATTTAAGGATGCTACCTCTGCTGCTCAATCAGCGACTGACTTTGCAGAGCATGCAAACCTAGGTGCCAGAGCTGTTGTAGAACTTTCAAGGCAATATTGTGTTGATGGTGGTGGTTCATGCCACTTAGGTTTCAAGGATGAAAGGTTGGAACATGGGCAATCATTTCCTGGAGATGGCAATGGTAATTCTTCATTTGGCATGCAGAATTGGAACATGAAATTTAAGGATGCTACCTCTGCTGCTCAAGCAGCGGCTGAGTTGGCAGAACATGCAAGCCTAGCCGCCAGAGCTTTTGTAGAACTTTCTAGGCAATATTGTGTTGATGATGGTGGTTCATGCCACTTAGGTTTCAAGGATGAAAGATTGGAACATGGGCAATCATTTGCTGGAGCTGGTAATGGTAATTTTTCGGTTGGCATGCAGAATTGGAACATGAAATTTAAGGATGCTACCTCTGCTGCTCAAGCAGCGGCTGAGTTTGCAGAACATGCAAGCCTAGCCGCCAGAGCTTTTGTAGAACTTTCAAGGCAATATTGTGTTGATGATGGTGGTTCATGCCACTTAGGTTTCAAGGATGAAAGATTGGAACATGGGCAATCATTTGCTGGAGATGGTAATGGTAATTTTTCTATTGGCAGGCAGAATTGGAACATGAAATTTAAGTATGCTACCTCTGCTGCTCAAGCAGTTGCTGAGTTTGCAGAACATGCAAGCCTAGCCGCCAGAGCTTTTGTAGAACTTTCAAGGCAATATTGTGTTGATGGTGGTGGTTCATGCCACTTAGGTTTCAAGGATGAAAGGTTGGAACATGGGCAATCATTTGCTGGAGATGGTAATGGTAATTTTTCTGTTGGCAGGCAGAATTGGAACATGAAATTTAAGGATGCTACCTCTACTGCTCAAGCAGCAGCTGAGTTGGCAGAACATGCAGGCCTAGCCGCTAGAGCTTTTGTAGAACTTTCAAGGCAATATTGTGTTGATGATGGTGGTTCATGCCACTTAGGTTTCAAGGATGAAAGATTGGAACATGGGCAATCATTTGCTGGAGATGGTAATGGTAATTTTTCTGTTGGCAGGTAGAATTGGAACATGAAATTTAAGGATGCTACCTCTGCTGCTCAATCAGCGACTGACTTTGCAGAGCATGCAAACCTAGGTGCCAGAGCTGTTGTAG
>NW_027174983.1:0-20000 GCF_000390325.3 Nicotiana tomentosiformis
TAGTCACCGCCTTATCAAGATCTTTCCACATTTTTTGCATGTTACTGAAAAAGACCTAGAATTTTGCCCGATTCCCATATTTTCGTGTGCTATACCCACGCATTCCGAGTGGTCCCAAGAGCCGCGGACCCCGATCGCCTAAAATATTTCCGGGCAATCAAATACGACCTAAGGAACTATAGTATCCGCCCCGCCATGATCGTTCCTCATTTTTTGTATTTTTCGGCCAAACAACTAGAATTCCGCTGGATCCCATAATTTTGTGTGTTATAGCCCACGCCTTCCGAGTGGTCCCGGGTCTCCGGACCCCTATCGCCTAAAATTTTTCCGGACTATCAAATAAGACCTAAGGAACCATAGTCACCGCCCAGCCATGATCGTTCCTAGTTTTTTCTGTTTTTCGGCCAAAAAACTAGAATTCCGCGCGATTCCCATATTTTCATGTCCTATAGCCCACGCCTTCCAAGTGAACCCGGGATCTCCGGTCCCCTATCGCCTAAAATTTTTCCGGACTATCAAATACGACCTAAGGAACCATAGTCACCGCCCAGCCATGATCATTCCTCATTTGTTGCGTTTTTCGGCCAAACAACTAGAATTCCGCCCGATTACAATATTTTTGTGTGCTATTGCCCACCTTTCCAAGTGGTTCCGGGACCCCCGGACCCCGATCGCTTAAAATATTTCCGAGCTGTCAAATATAGCCTAAGGAACCAAAGTTACCGCCCCGCCATCATCGTTTCTCATTTTTTGCATTTTTCGGCCAAAAAAGTAGAATTACGCTCGATTCCCATATTTTCGTGTGCTATACCCACGCCTTCCAAGTGGTCCGGGGAGCCGCGGACCCCGATGGCCTAAAATTTTTCTAGACTATCAAATACGACCTAAGGTACCATAGTCACCGCCCCACCATGATCGTTCCAAATGCTTTGCATTTTTCGGCCAAAAAATTAGAACTCCGCGCGATTTGCATATTTTAGTGTGCTATAGCTTACGCCTTCCGAGTGGTCCCGGGAGCCGTGGACCCCGATCGCCTAAAATTTTCCGGGCCATCAAATATGACCTAAGGAACAATAGTCACCGCCCCGCCATGATCGTTCCTCATTTATTGCATTTTTCGGCCGAAAAACTAGAATTTCGCTCGAT
This sequence comes from Nicotiana tomentosiformis, assembly GCF_000390325.3. Taxonomy (NCBI): domain Eukaryota; kingdom Viridiplantae; phylum Streptophyta; class Magnoliopsida; order Solanales; family Solanaceae; genus Nicotiana; species Nicotiana tomentosiformis. The sequence continues at coordinate 1,147 of NW_027174983.1, forward strand.
TACCATATTTTTATGTGCTATTGCCCACGCCTTCCGAGTGGGCCGGGCCGCCGGTCTCGGATCGCGTAAAAAAATTTCGAGCCATCAATTAAGACCTAAGGAACCATAGTCACCGCCTCGCCATGATCGTTCCTCATTTTTTGCATTTTTTGGCCAAAAAACTAGAATTCCGCCCGATTCCCATATTTTTGTGTGCTATCGCCCACGCCTTCCGAGTGGGTCAGGCTCCCCGGAGCCGGATCGCCTAAAAATTTTCCGGACTATAAAATACCACCTAAGGAACTATAGTCACCGCCCCGCCATGATCGTTCCTAGTCTTTTGCATTTTTCAGCCAAAAAACTAGAATTTCGCACGATTTCCATATTTTCGTGTGCTTTAGCCCACGTCTTCCAAGGGGTCCCGGGAATCCCGAACCCCAATCGCCTAAAATTTTTCCGGGCCATCAAATACGACCTAAGGAACAATAGTAACCACCCCGCCATGATCGTTCCTCATTTTTTGCGATTTTCGGCCAGACAACTAGAATTTCGCGCGATTCCCATATTTTTGTGTGTTATAGCCCACGCCTTCCGAGTGGTCCCGGGACCTCCTGACCCCTATCGCCTAAAATTTTTCCGGACTATCAAATACGACCTAAGGAACCATAGTATCCGACCCGCCATGTTCGTTCCTCATTTTTTGCGTTTTTCGGCCAAACAACTAGAATTCCGCGCGATTCCCATATTTTTGTGTGTTATATCCCACGCCTTCCGAGTGGTCCCGGGACCTCCGGACCCCTATCGCCTAATATTTTTCCGGACTATCAAATAAGACCAAAGAAACCATAGTCACCGCCCTGCCAAGATCTTTCCACATTTTTTGCATGTTACTGAAAAAGACCTAGAATTTCGCCCGATTCCCATTTTTTCGTGTGCTATACCCACGCATTCCGAGTGGTCCCAAGAGCCGCGGACCCCGATCGCCTAAAATTTTCCGGGCAATCAAATACGACCTAAGGAACTATAGTATCCGCCCTGCCACGATCGTTCCTTATTTTTTGCGTTTTTTGGCCAAACAAGTTGAATTCCGCGCGATTCCCATATTTTTGTGTGTTATGGCTCACACCTTCCGAGTGGTCCCGGGACCTCCGGACCCCTATCGCCTAAAATTTTTCTAGACTATCAAATACGACCTAAGGGACCATAGTATCCGCCCTGCCATGATCGTTCCTCATGTTTTGTGTTTTTCGGCCAAACAACTAGAATTCCGCGCGATCCCATATTTTTGTGTGTTATAGCCCACGCCTTCCGAGTTGTCCCGGGTCTCCGGACCCCTATCGCCTAAAATTTTTCCGGACAATCAAATAAGACCTAAGGAACCATAGTCACCGCCCAGCCTTGATCGTTCCTAGTTTTTTCTGTTTTTCGGCCAAAAAACTAGAATTCCACGCGATTCCCATATTTTCGTGTCCTATACGCCTTCCAAGTGAACCCGAGAACTACGGACCCCTATCGCCTAAAATTTTTTCGGACTATCAAATATGACCTAAGGAACCATAGTCACCGCCCAGCCATGATCATTCCTCATTTGTTGCGTTTTTCGGCCAAACAACTAGAATTCCGCCCGATTACAATATTTTTGTGTGCTATTGCCCACCCTTCCAAGTGGTTCCGGGACCCCCGGACCCCGATCGCTTAAAATTTTTCCGGGCCGTCAAATACGACCTAAGGAACCATATTAACCGCCCCGCCATCATCGTTTCTCAATTTTTGCATTTTTCGGCCAAAAAACTAGAATTACGCCCGATTCCCATATTTTCATGTGCTATACCAAGGCCTTCCAAGTGGTCCGGGGAGCCGCGGACCCCGATCGTCTAAAATTTTTCCGGACTATCAAATATGACCTAAGGTACCATAGTCACCGCCCCACCATGATCGTTCCAAATGCTTTGCATTTTTCGGCCAAAAAACTAGAACTCCGCGTGATTTGCATATTTTAGTGTGCTATAGCTTACGCCTTCTGAGTGGTCTCGGGAGACGTGGACCCCGATCACCTAAAATTTTCCGGGCCATCAAATATGACCTAAGGAACCATAGTCACCGCCCCGCCATGATTGTTCCTCATTTATTGCGTTTTTCGGCCGAAAAACTAGAATTCCGCTCGATTACCATATTTTTGTGTGCTATTGCCGACGCCTTCCAAGTGGGCCGGGCTGCCCGTCTCGGATCGCCTAAAAAAATTTTGGGCCATCAATTAATACCTAAGGAACCATAGTCACCGCCTCGCCATGATCGTTCCTCATTTTTTGCATTTTTTGGCCAAAAAACTAGAATTCCGCCCGATTCCCATATTTTTGTGTGCTATCGCCCACGTCTTCCAAGTGGGTCGGGCCCCGCGGAGCCGGATCGCCTAAAAATTTTTCGGACTATCAAATACCACCTAAGGAACCATAGTCACCGCCCCGCCATGATCGTTCCTAGTCTTTTGCATCTTTCAGCCAAAAAACTAGAATTTCGCGCGATTTCCATATTTTCGTGTGCTTTAGCCCACGTCTTCCAAGGGGTCCCGGGAACCCCGAACCCCGATCGCCTAAAAATTTTCCGGGCCATCAAATACGACCTAAGGAACCATAGTAACCACTTCGCCATGATCGTTCCTCATTTTTTGCGTTTTTCGGCCAAACAACTAGAATTCCGCGTGATTCCCATATTTTTGTGTGTTATAGCCCACGCCTTCCGAGTGGTCCCGGGGCCTCCTGACCCCTATCGCCTAAAATTTTTCCGGACTATCAAATACGACCTAAGGAACCATAGTATCCGACCCGCCATGATCGTTCCTTATTTTTTGCGTTTTTCGGCCAAACAACTAGAATTCCGCGCGATTCCCATATTTTTGTGTGTTATATCCCACGCCTTCCGAGTGGTCCCGGGACCTCCGGACCCCTATCGCCTAATATTTTTCCGGACTATCAAATAAGACCAAAGGAACCATAGTCACCACCCTGCCAAGATCTTTCCACATTTTTTGCATGTTACTGAAAAAGACCTAGAATTTCGCCCGATTCCCATTTTTTCGTGTGCTATACCCACGCAATCCGAGTGGTCCCAAGAGCCGCGGACCCCGATCGCCTAAAATTTTTACGGGCAATCAAATACGACCTAAGGAACTATAGTATCCGCCCCGCCATGATCGTTCCTTATTTTTTGCATTTTTTGGCCAAACAACTAGAATTCCGCGCGATTCCCATATTTTTGTGTGTTATAGCCCACACCTTCCGAGTGGTCCCGGGACCTCCGGACCCCTATCGCCTAAAATATTTCCAGACTATCAAATACGACCTAAGGAACCATAGTATCCGCCCCTCCATGATCGTTCCTCATGTTTTGTGTTTTTCGGCCAAACAACTAGAATTCCGCGCGATCCCATATTTTTGTGTGTTATAGCCCACGCCTTCCGAATGGTCCCGGGTCTCCGGACCCCTATCGCCTAAAATTTTTCCGGACTATCAAATAAGACCTAAGGAACCATAGTCACCGCCCAGCCATGATCGTTCCTAGTTTTTTATGTTTTTCGGCCAAAAAACTAGAATTCCGCGCGATTCCCATATTTTTGTGTCCTATAGCCCACGCCTTCCAAGTGAACCCGGGAACTCCGGACCCCTATCGCCTATAATTTTTCCGGACTATCAAATACGACCTAAGGAACCATTGTCACCGCCCAGCCATGATCATTCCTCATTTGTTGCGTTTTTCGGCCAAAAAATTAAAATTCCGCCAGATTATAATATTTTTGTGCGCTATTGCCCACCCTTCCAAGTGGTTTCGGGACCCACTGACCCCGATCGCCTAAAATATTTCCGGGCCGTCAAATACGACCTAAGGAACTATAGTAACCAGCTCGCCTTGATCGTTCCTTATTTTTTGCATTTTACGGCCAAACAACTAGAATTCCGCGCGATTCCCATATTTTTGTGTGTTAGCCCACGCCTTCCGAGTGGTCCCGGGACCTCCTGACCCCTATCGCCTAAAATTTTTCCGGACTATCAAATACGACCTAAGGAACCATAGTATCCGCCCCGCCATGATTGTTCCTCATTTTTAGCGTTTTTCGGCCAAACAACTAGAATTCCGCGCGATTCCCATATTTTTGTGTGTTATATCCCACGCCTTCCGAGTGGTCCCGGGACCTCTGGACCCCTATCGCCTAATATGTTTCCGGACTATCAAATAAGACCAAAGGAACCATAGTCACCGCCCTGCCAAGATCTTTCCACATTTTTTGCATGTTACTGAAAAAGACCTAGAATTTCGCCCGATTCCCATTTTTTCGTGTGCTATACCCACGCATTCCGAGTGGTCCCAAGAGCCGCGGACCCCGATCGCCTAAAATTTTTCCGGGCAATCAAATACGACCTAAGGAACTATAGTATCCGCTCTGCCATGATCGTTCCTTATTTTTTGCGTTTTTTGGCCAAACAAGTTGAATTCCGCGCGATTCCCATATTTTTGTGTGTTATGGCTCACACCTTTCGAGTGGTCCCGGGACCTCCGGACCCCTATCGCCTAAAACTTTTCCGGATTATCAAATACGACCTAAGGAACCATAGTATCCGCCCCGCCATGATCGTTCCTCATTTTTTGTGTTTTTCGGCCAAGCAACTATCATTCCGCGCGATCCCATATTTTTGTGTGTTATATAGCCCACGCCTTCCGAGTGGTCCCGGATCTCCGGACCCCTATCGCCTAAAATTTTTCCGGACTATCAAATAAGACCTAAGGAACCATAGTCACCGCCCAGCCATGATCGTTCCTAGTTTTTTCTGTTTTTCGGCCAAAAAACTAGAATTCCGCGCGATTCCCATATTTTCGTGTCCTATACGCCTTCCAAGTGAACCCGGGAACTACGGACCCCTATCGCCTAAAATTTTTCCGGACTATCAAATACGACCTAAGGAACCATAGTCACCGCCCAGCCATGATCATTCCTCATTTGTTGCGTGTTTCAGCCAAAAAACTAGAATTCCGCCCGATTACAATATTTTTGTGTGCTATTGCCCACCCTTCGAAGAGGTTTCGGGACCCACTGACCCCGATCGCCTAAAATTTTTCTGGGCCGTCAAATACGACCTAAGGAACTATAGTAACCAGCTCGCCATGATCGTTTCTCATTTTTTGCATTTTTCGGCCAAGCAACTAGAATTCCGCGCGATCCCATATTTTTGTGTGTTATATAGCCCACGCCTTCCGAGTGGTCCCGGGTCTCCGGACCCCTATCGCCTAAAATTTTTCCGGACTATCAAATACGACCTAAGGAACCATAGTATCCGCCCCGCCATGATTGTTCCTCATTTTTTGCGTTTTTTGGCAAAACAACTAGAATTCCGCGCGATTCCCATATTTTTGTGTGTTATATCCCACGCCTTCCGAGTGGTCCCGGGACCTCTGGACCCCTATCGCCTAATATTTTTCCGGACTATCAAATAAGACCAAAGGAACCATAGTCACCGCCCTTCCAAGATCTTTCCAAATTATTTGCATGTTACTGAAAAAGATCTAGAATTTCGCCCGATTCCCATATTTTCGTGTGCTATACCCACGCATTCCGAGTGGTCCCAAGAGCCGCGGACCCCGATCGCCTAAAATTTTTCCGGGCAATCAAATACGACCTAAGGAACCATAGTATCCACCACGCCTTGATCATTCCTTATTTTTTGCATTTTTCGGCCAAACAACTAGAATTCCGCGCGATTCCCATATTTTTGTGTGTTATAGCCCACACCTTTCGAGTGGTCCCGGGACCTCCGGACCCCTATCGCCTAAAATTTTTCCGGACTATCAAATACGACCTAAGGAACCATAGTATCCGCCCCGCCATGATCGTTCCTCATTTTTTGTGTTTTTCAGCCAAGCAACTATAATTCCGCGCGATCCCATATTTTTGGGTGTTATATAGCCCACGCCTTCCGAGTGGTCCCGGGTCTCCGGACCCCTATCGCCTAAAATTTTTCCGGACTATCAAATAAGACCTAAAGAACCAGAGTCACCGCCCAGCCATGATCGTTCCTAGTTTTTTCTGTTTTTCGGCCAAAAAACTAGAATTCCGCGCGATTCCCATATTTTCGTGTCCTATAGCCCACGCCTTCCAAGTGAACCCGGGAACTCCGGACACCTATCGCCTAAAATTTTTCCGGACTATCAAATACGACCTAAGGAACCATAGTCACCGCCCAGCCATGATCATTCCTCATTTGTTGCGTGTTTCGGCCAAAAAACTAGAATTCCGCCCGATTACAATATTTTTGTGTGCTATTGCCCATCCTTCGAAGTGGTTTCGGGACCCACTGACCCCGATCGCCTAAAATTTTTCTGGGCCGTCAAATACGACCTAAGGAACTATAGTAACCAGCTCGCCATGATCGTTTCTCATTTTTTGCATTTTTCGGCCAAGCAACTAGAATTCCGCGCGATCCCATATTTTTGTGTGTTATATAGCCCACGCCTTCCGAGTGGTCCCGGGTCTCCGGACCCCTATCGCCTAAAATTTTTCCGGACTATCAAATAAGACCTAAGGAACCATAGTCACCGCCCAGCCATGATCGTTCCTAGTTTTTTCTGTTTTTCGGCCAAAAAACTAGAATTCCGCGCGATTCCCATATTTTCGTGTCCTATAGCCCACGCCTTCCAAGTGAACACGGGAACTCCGGACCCCTATCGCCTAAAAATTTTCCGGACTATCAAATACGACCTAAGGAACCATAGTCACCACCCAGCCATGATCATTCCTCATTTGTTGTGTGTTTCGGCCAAAAAACTAGAATTCCGCCCGATTACAATATTTTTGTGTGCTATTGCCCACCCTTCGAAGTGGTTTCGGGACCCACTGACCCCAATCGCCTAAAATTTTTTCGGGCCGTCAAATACGACCTAAGGAACTATAGTAACCAGCTCGCCTTGATCGTTCCTTATTTTTTGTGTTTTTCGGCCAGACCATTAGAATTCTGCGCGATTGCCATATTTTTGTGTATTATAGCCCACACCTTCCGAGTGGTCCCGGGACCTCCGGACCCCTATCGCCTAAAATTTTTCTGGACTATCAAATACGACCTAAGGAACCATATTATCCGCCCCGGCATGATCGTTCCTCATTTTTTGTGTTTTTCGGCCAAACAACTAGAATTCCGCGCGATCCCATATTTTTGTGTGTAGCCCACGCCTTCCGAGTGGTCCCGGGTCTCCGGACCCCTATCGCCTAAATTTTTTCTGGACTACCAAATAAGACCTAAGGAACCATAGTCACCGCCCAGCCATGATCGTTCCTAGTGTTTTTTGTTTTTCGGCCAAAAAACTAGAATTCCGCGCGATTCCCATATTTTCGTGTTCTATAGCCCATGCCTTCCAAGTGAACCCGGGAACTCCGGACCCCTATCGCCTAAAATTTTTCCGGACTATCAAATACGACCTAAGGAACCATAGTCACCGCCCAGCCATGATCATTCCTCATTTGTTGCGTATTTCGGCCAAAAAACTAGAATTCCGCCCGATTACAATATTTTTATGTGCTATTGCCCACCCTTCGAAGTGGTTTCGGGACCCACTGACCCCGATCGCCTAAAATTTTTCTGGGCCATCAAATACGACCTAAGGAACTATAGTAACCAGCTCGCCATGATCGTTTCTCATTTTTTGCATTTTTCGGCCAAGCAACTAGAATTCCGCGCGATCCCATATTTTTGTGTGTTATATAGCCCACGCCTTCCGAGTGGTCCCGGGTCTCCGGACCCCTATCGCCTAAAATTTTTCCGGACTATCAAATAAGACCTAAGGAACCATAGTCACCGCCCAGCCATGATCGTTCCTAGTTTTTTCTGTTTTTCGGCCAAAAAACTAGAATTTCGCGCGATTCCCATATTTTAGTGTCCTATAGCCCACGCCTTCCAAGTGAACCCGGGAACTCCGGACCCCTATCGTCTAAAAATTTTCCGGACTATCAAATACGACCTAAGGAACCATAGTCACCGCCCAGCCATTATCATTCCTCATTTGTTGCGTGTTTCGGCCAAAAAACTAGAATTCCGCCCGATTACAATATTTTTGTGTGCTATTGCCCACCCTTCGAAGTGGTTTCGGGACCCACTGAACCCGATCGCTTAAAATATTTCCGGGCCGTCAAATACGACCTAAGGAACTATAGTAACCAGCTCGCCTTGATCGTTCCTTAATTTTTGCGTTTTTCGGCCAAACAATTAGAATTCTGCGCGATTGCCATATTTTTGTGTATTATAGCCCACACCTTCCGAGTGGTCCCGGGACCTCCGGACCCCTATCGCCTAAAATTTTTCCGGACTATCAAATACGACCTAAGGAACCATATTATCCGCCCCGGCATGATCGTTCCTCATTTTTTGTGTATTTCGGCCAAACAACTAGAATTCCGCGCGATCCCATATATTTCTGTGTTATAGCCCACGCCTTCCGAGTGGTCCCGGGTCTCCGGACCCCTATCGCCTAAATTTTTTCTGGACTACCAAATAAGACCTAAGGAACCATAGTCACCGCCCAGCCATGATCGTTCCTAGTGTTTTCTGTTTTTCGGCCAAAAAACTAGAATTCCGCGCGATTCCCATATTTTCGTGTTCTATAGCCCACGCCTTCCAAGTGAACCCGGGAACTCCGGACCCCTATCGCCTAAAATTTTTCAGGACTATCAAATACGACCTAAGGAACCATAGTCACCGCCCAGCCATGATCATTCCTCATTTGTTGCATTTTTCGGCCAAAAAACTAGAATTCCGCCCGATTACAATATTTTTGTGTGCTATTGCCCACCCTTCCAAGTGGTTCCGGGACCCCCGGACCCTGATCGCGTAAAATTTTTCCGGGCCGTCAAATACGACCTAAGGAACCATAGTAACCGCCCAGCCATCATCGTTTCTCATTTTTTGCATTTTTCTGCCTAAAAACTAGAATTACGCCCGATTCCCATATTTTCATGTGCTATACCCACGCCTTCCAAGTGGTCCGGGGAGCCGCGGACCCCGATCGCCTAAAATTTTTTCGGACTATCAAATACGACCTAAGGTACCATAGTCACCGCTCCACCATGATCGTTCCAAATGCTTTGCATTTTTCGGCAAAAAACTAGAACTCCGCGCGATTTGCATATTTTAGTGTGCTATAGCTTGCGCCTTCTGAGTGGTCCCGGGAGCCGTGGACCCCGATCGCCTAAAATTTTCCGGGCCATCAAATATGACCTAAGGAACCATAGTCACCGCCCTGCCATGATCGTTCCTCATTTACTGCGTTTTTCGGCCAAAAAAATAGAATTCCGCTCGATTACCATATTTTTGTGTGCTATTGCCCACGCCTTCCGAGTGGGGCCGGGCCGCCGGTCTCGGATCGCCTAAAAAATTTTTGGGCCATTAATTAAGACCTAAGGAACCATAGTCACCGCCTCACCATGATCATTCCTCATTTTTTGCATTTTGTGGCCAAAAAACTAGAATTCCGCCCGATTCCCATATTTTTGTGTGCTATCGCCCACGCCTTCCGAGTGGGTCGGGCCCCCCGGAGCCGGATCGCCTAAAATTTTTTTGGACTATCAAATACGACCTAAGAAACCATGGTCACCGCCCCGCCATGATCGTTCCTAGTCTTTTGCGTTTTTCAGCCAAAAAACTAGAATTTCGCGCTATTTCCATATTTTCGTGTGCTTTAGCCCACGCCTTCCAAGGGGTCCCGGGAACCCCGAAACCCCGATCGCCTAAAAATTTTCCGGGCCATCAAATACGACCTAAGGAACCAAAGTAACCACCCCGCCATGATCGTTCCTCATTTTTTGCGTTTTTCGGCCAAACAACTAGAATTCCGCGCGATTCTCATATTTTTGTGTGTTATAGCCCACGCCTTCCGAGTGGTCCCTGGACCTCCTGACCCCTATCGCCTAAAATTTTTCCGAACTATCAAATACGACCTAAGGAACCATAGTATCCGCCCCGCCATGATCGTTCCTCATTTTTTGCATTTTTCGGCCAAACAACTAGAATTCCGCGCGATTCCCATATTTTTGTGTGTTATAGCCCACGTCTTCCGAGTGGTCCCGGGACCTCCAGACCCCTATCGTCTAATATTTTTCCGGACTATCAAATAAGACCTAAGGAACCATAGTCACCGCCCTGTCAAGATCTTTCCACATTTTTTGCATGTTACTGCAAAAGACTTAGAATTTCGCCCGATTCCCATATTTTCGTGTGCTATTACCCACGCCTTCCGAGTGGTCCCAAGAGCCGCGGACCCCGATCACCTAAAATTTTTCCGGGCAATCAAATACGACCTAAGGAACCATAGTATCCGCCACGCCATGATCGTTCCTTATTTTTTGCATTTTTCGGCAAACAACTAGAATTCCGCGCGATTCCCATATTTTTGTGTGTTATAGCCCACACCTTCCGAGTGGTCCCGGGACCTCCGGACCCCTATCGCCTAAAATTTTTTCGGACTATCAAATACGACCTAAGGAACCATAGTATCCGCCCCGCCATGATCGTTCCTCATTTTTTGTGTTTTTTGGCCAAACAACTAGAATTCCGCGCGATCCCATATTTTTGTGTGTTATATAGCCCACGCCTTCCGAGTGGTCCCGGGTCTCCGGACCCCTATCACCTAAAATTTTTCCGGACTATCAAATAAGACCTAAGGAACCATAGTCACCGCCCAGCCATGATCGTTCCTAGTTTTTTCTGTTTTTCGGCCAAAAAACTAGAATTCCGCGCGATTCCCATATTTTTGTGTCCTATAGCCCACGCCTTCCAAGTGAACCCGGGAACTCCGGACCCCTATCGCCTAAAATAATTTCGGACTATCAAATACGACCTAAGGAACCATAGTCACCGCCCCGCCATGATCGTTCCTAGTCTTTTGCGTTTTTCAGCCAAAAAACTAGAATTTTGCGCGATTTTCATATTTTCGTGTGCTTTAGCCAACGCCTTCCAAAGGGTCCCGGGAACCCCGAACCCCGATCGCCTAAAAATTTTCCGGGCCATCAAATACGACCTAAGGAACTATAGTAACCTCCCCGCCATGATCGTTCCTCATTTTTTGCGTTTTTCGGCCAAACAACTAGAATTCCGCGCGATTCCCATATTTTCGTGTGTTATAGCCCACGCCTTCCGAGTGGTCCCTGGACCTCCTGACCCCTATCGCCTAAAATTTTTCCGGACTATCAAATACGACCTAAGGAACCATAGTATCTGCCCCGCCATGATCGTTCCTCATTTTTTGCATTTTTCGTCCAAACAACTAGAATTCCGCGCGATTCCCATATTTTTGTGTGTTATAGCCCACGCCTTCCGAGTGGTCCCGGGACCTCCGGACCCCTATCGTCTAATATTTTTCTGGACTATCAAATAAGACCTAAGGTACAATAGTCACCGCCCTGTCAAGATCTTTCCACATTTTTTGCATGTTACTAAAAAAGACCTAGAATTTCGCCTGATTCCCATATTTTCGTGTGCTATTGCCCACGCATTCCGAGTGGTCCCAAGAGCCGCGGACCCCGATCGCCTAAAATTTTTCCAGGCAATCAAATACGACCTAAGGAACCATAGTATCCGCCACGCCATGATCGTTCCTTATTTTTTGCATTTTTCGGCAAACAACTAGAATTCCGCGCGATTTCCATATTAATGTGTGTTATAGCCCACACCTTCCGAGTGGTCCCGGGACCTCCGGACCCCTATCGCCTAATATTTTTCCGGATTATCAAATAAGACCTAAGGAACCATAGTCACCTCCCTGTCAAGATCATTCCTCATTTGTTGCGTTTTTCGGCCAAAAACTAGAATTCCGCCCGATTACAATGTTTTTGTGTGCTATTGCCCACCCTTCCAAGTGGTTCCGGGACCCCCGGACCCCGATCGCCTAAAATTTTTCCGGGCCGTCAAATACGACCTAAGGAACCATAGTAACCGCCCCGCCATCATCGTTTCTCATTTTTTGCATTTTTCGGCCAAAAAACTAGAATTACGCCCGATTCCCATATTTTCGTGTGCTATACCCACGCCTTCCAAGTGGTCCGGGGAGCCGCGGACCCCGATCGCCTAAAAATTTTCCGGACTATCAAATACGACTTAAGGTACCATAGTCACCGCCCCACTGACCCCGATCGCCTAAAATATTTCCGGGCCGTCAAATACGACCTAAGGAACTATAGTAACCAGCTCGCCTTGATCGTTCCTTATTTTTTGCATTTTACGGCCAAACAACTAGAATTCCGCGCGATTCCCATATTTTTGTGTGTTAGCCCACGCCTTCCGAGTGGTCCCGGGACCTCCTGACCCCTATCGCCTAAAATTTTTCCGGACTATCAAATACGACCTAAGGAACCATAGTATCCGCCCCGCCATGATTGTTCCTCATTTTTAGCGTTTTTCGGCCAAACAACTAGAATTCCGCGCGATTCCCATATTTTTGTGTGTTATATCCCACGCCTTCCGAGTGGTCCCGGGACCTCTGGACCCCTATCGCCTAATATGTTTCCGGACTATCAAATAAGACCAAAGGAACCATAGTCACCGCCCTGCCAAGATCTTTCCACATTTTTTGCATGTTACTGAAAAAGACCTAGAATTTCGCCCGATTCCCATTTTTTCGTGTGCTATACCCACGCATTCCGAGTGGTCCCAAGAGCCGCGGACCCCGATCGCCTAAAATTTTTTCGGGCAATCAAATACGACCTAAGGAACTATAGTATCCGCTCTGCCATGATCGTTCCTTATTTTTTGCGTTTTTTGGCCAAACAAGTTGAATTCCGCGCGATTCCCATATTTTTGTGTGTTATGGCTCACACCTTTCGAGTGGTCCCGGGACCTCCGGACCCCTATCGCCTAAAATTTTTCCGGATTATCAAATACGACCTAAGGAACCATAGTATCCGCCCCGCCATGATCGTTCCTCATTTTTTGTATTTTTCGGCCAAGCAACTATCATTCCGCGCGATCCCATATTTTTGTGTGTTATATAGCCCACGCCTTCCGAGTGGTCCCGGATCTCCAGACCCCTATCGCCTAAAATTTTTCCGGACTATCAAATAAGACCTAAGGAACCATAGTCACCGCCCAGCCATGATCGTTCCTAGTTTTTTCTGTTTTTCGGCCAAAAAACTAGAATTCCGCGCGATTCCCATATTTTCGTGTCCTATACGCCTTCCAAGTGAACCCGGGAACTACGGACCCCTATCGCCTAAAATTTTCCGGACTATCAAATACGACCTAAGGAACCATAGTCACCGCCCAGCCATTATCATTCCTCATTTGTTGCGTGTTTCGGCCAAAAAACTAGAATTCCGCCCGATTACAATATTTTTGTGTGCTATTGCCCACCCTTCGAAGTGGTTTCGGGACCCACTGAACCCGATCGCTTAAAATATTTCCGGGCCGTCAAATACGACCTAAGGAACTATAGTAACCAGCTCGCCTTGATCGTTCCTTAATTTTTGCGTTTTTCGGCCAAACAATTAGAATTCTGCGCGATTGCCATATTTTTGTGTATTATAGCCCACACCTTCCGAGTGGTCCCGGGACCTCCGGACCCCTATCGCCTAAAATTTTTCCGGACTATCAAATACGACCTTAGGAACCATAGTATCCGCCCCGCCATGATTGTTCCTCATTTTTTGCGTTTTTTGGCAAAACAACTAGAATTCCGCACGATTCCCATATTTTTGTGTGTTATATCCCACGCCTTCCGAGTGGTCCCGGGACCTCTGGACCCCTATCGCCTAATATTTTTCCGGACTATCAAATAAGACCAAAGGAACCATAGTCACCGCCCTTCCAAGATCTTTCCAAATTATTTGCATGTTACTGAAAAAGATCTAGAATTTCGCCCGATTCCCATATTTTCGTGTGCTATACCCACGCATTCCGAGTGGTCCTAAGAGCCGCGGACCCCGATCGCCTAAAATTTTTCCGGGCAATCAAATACGACCTAAGGAACCATAGTATCCACCACGCCATGATCATTCCTTATTTTTTGCATTTTTCGGCCAAACAACTAGAATTCTGCGCGATTCCCATATTTTTGTGTGTTATAGCCCACACCTTTCGAGTGGTCCCGGGACCTCCGGACCCCTATCGCCTAAAATTTTTCCGGACTATCAAATACGACCTAAGGAACCATAGTATCCGCCCCGCCATGATCGTTCCTCATTTTTTGTGTTTTTCAGCCAAGCAACTATAATTCCGCGCGATCCCATATTTTTGGGTGTTATATAGCCCACGCCTTCCGAGTGGTCCCGGGTCTCCGGACCCCTATCGCCTAAAATTTTTCCGGACTATCAAATAAGACCTAAAGAACCATAGTCACCGCCCAGCCATGATCGTTCCTAGTTTTTTCTGTTTTTCGGCCAAAAAACTAGAATTCCGCGCGATTCCCATATTTTCGTGTCCTATAGCCCACGACTTCCAAGTGAACCCGGGAACTCCGGACCCCTATCGCCTAAAATTTTTCCGGACTATCAAATACGACCTAAGGAACCATAGTCACCGCCCAGCCATGATCATTCCACATTTGTTGCGTGTTTCGGCCAAAAAACTAGAATTCCGCCCCATTACAATATTTTTGTGTGCTATTGCCCATCCTTCGAAGTGGTTTCGGGACCCACTGACCCCGATCGCCTAAAATTTTTCTGGGCCGTCAAATACGACCTAAGGAACTATAGTAACCAGCTCGCCATGATCGTTTCTCATTTTTTGCATTTTTCGGCCAAGCAACTAGAATTCCGCGCGATCCCATATTTTTGTGTGTTATATAGCCCACGCCTTCCGAGTGGTCCCGGGTCTCCGGACCCCTATCGCCTAAAATTTTTCCGGACTATCAAATAAGACCTAAGGAACCATAGTCACCGCCCAGCCATGATCGTTCCTAGTTTTTTCTGTTTTTCGGCCAAAAAACTAGAATTCCGCGCGATTCCCATATTTTCGTGTCCTATAGCCCACGCCTTCCAAGTGAACCCGGGAACTCCGGACCCTTATCGCCTAAAAATTTTCCGGACTATCAAATACAACCTAAGGAACCATAGTCACCACCCAGCCATGATCATTCCTCATTTGTTGTGTGTTTCGGCCAAAAAACTAGAATTCCGCCCGATTACAATATTTTTGTGTGCTATTGCCCACCCTTCGAAGTGGTTTCGGGACCCACTGACCCCAATCGCCTAAAATTTTTTCGGGCCGTCAAATACGACCTAAGGAACTATAGTAACCAGCTCGCCTTGATCGTTCCTTATTTTTTGCATTTTTCGGCCAGACCATTAGAATTCTGCGCGATTGCCATATTTTTGTGTATTATAGCCCACACCTTCCGAGTGGTCCCGGGACCTCCGGACCCCTATCGCCTAAAATTTTTCTGGACTATCAAATACGACCTAAGGAACCATATTATCCGCCCCGGCATGATCGTTCCTCATTTTTTGTGTTTTTCGGCCAAACAACTAGAATTCCGCGCGATCCCATATTTTTGTGTGTTATAGCCCACGCCTTCCGAGTGGTCCCGGGTCTCCGGACCCCTATCGCCTAAATTTTTTCTGGACTACCAAATAAGACCTAAGGAACCATAGTCACCGCCCAGCCATGATCGTTCCTAGTGTTTTTTGTTTTTCGGCCAAAAAACTAGAATTCCGCGCGATTCCCATATTTTCGTGTTCTATAGCCCACGCCTTCCAAGTGAACCCGGGAACTCCGGACCCCTATCGCCTAAAATTTTTCCGGACTATCAAATACGACCTAAGGAACCATAGTCACCGCCCAGCCATGATCATTCCTCATTTGTTGCGTTTTTCGGCCAAAAAACTAGAATTCCGCCCGATTACAATATTTTTGTGTGCTATTGCCCACCCTTCCAAGTGGTTCCGGGACCCCCGGACCCCGATCGCCTAAAATTTTTCCGGGCCGTCAAATACGACCTAAGGAACCATAGTAACCGCCCCGCCATCATCGTTTCTCATTTTTTGCATTTTTCGGCCAAAAAACTAGAATTACGCCCGATTCCCATATTTTCGTGTGCTATACCCACGCCTTCCAAGTGGTCCGGGGAGCCGCGGACCCCGATCGCCTAAAATTTTTCCGGACTATCAAATACGACCTAAGGTACCATAGTCACCGCCCCACCATGATCGTTCCAAATGCTTTGCATTTTTCGGCCAAAAAACTAGAATTTCGCGCGATTCCCATATTTTAGTGTCCTATAGCCCACGCCTTCCAAGTGAACCCGGGAACTCCGGACCCCTATCGCCTAAAAATTTTCCGGACTATCAAATACGACCTAAGGAACCATAGTCACCGCCCAGCCATTATCATTCCTCATTTGTTGTGTGTTTCGGCCAAAAAACTAGAATTCCGCCCGATTACAATATTTTTGTGTTCTATTGCCCACCCTTCGAAGTGGTTTCGGGACCCACTGACCCCGATCGCTTAAAATATTTCCGGGCCGTCAAATACGACCTAAGGAACTATAGTAACCAGCTCGCCTTGATCGTTCCTTAATTTTTGCGTTTTTCGGCCAAACAATTAGAATTCTGCGCGATTGCCATATTTTTGTGTATTATAGCCCACACCTTCCGAGTGGTCCCGGGACCTCCGGACCCCTATCGCCTAAAATTTTTCCGGACTATCAAATACGACCTAAGGAACCATATTATCCGCCCCGGCATGATCGTTCCTCATTTTTTGTGTATTTCGGCCAAACAACTAGAATTCCGTGCGATCCCATATATTTCTGTGTTATAGCCCACGCCTTCCGAGTGGTCCCGGGTCTCCGGACCCCTATCGCCTAAATTTTTTCTGGACTACCAAATAAGACCAAAGGAACCATAGTCACCGCCCAGCCATGATCGTTCCTAGTGTTTTCTGTTTTTCGGCCAAAAAACTAGAATTCCGCGCGATTCCCATATTTTCGTGTTCTATAGCCCACGCCTTCCAAGTGAACCCGGGAACTCCGGACCCCTATCGCCTAAAATTTTTCAGGACTATCAAATACGACCTAAGGAACCATAGTCACCGCCCAGCCATGATCATTCCTCATTTGTTGCATTTTTCGGCCAAAAAACTAGAATTCCGCCCGATTACAATATTTTTGTGTGCTATTGCCCACCCTTCCAAGTGGTTCCGGGACCCCCGGACCCCGATCGCGTAAAATTTTTCCGGGCCGTCAAATACGACCTAAGGAACCATAGTAACCGCCCAGCCATCATCGTTTCTCATTTTTTGCATTTTTCTGCCTAAAAACTAGAATTACGCCCGATTCCCATATTTTCATGTGCTATACCCACGCCTTCCAAGTGGTCCGGGGAGCCGCGGACCCCGATCGCCTAAAATTTTTCCGGACTATCAAATACGACCTAAGGTACCATAGTCACCGCTCCACCATGATCATTCCAAATGCTTTGCATTTTTCGGCAAAAAACTAGAACTCCGCGCGATTTGCATATTTTAGTGTGCTATAGCTTGCGCCTTCTGAGTAGTCCCGGGAGCCGTGGACCCCGATCGCCTAAAATTTTCCGGGCCATCAAATATGACCTAAGGAACCATAGTCACCGCCCTGCCATGATCGTTCCTCATTTACTGCGTTTTTCGGCCAAAAAAATAGAATTCCGCTCGATTACCATATTTTTGTGTGCTATTGCCCACGCCTTCCGAGTGGGGCCGGGCCGCCGGTCTCGGATCGCCTAAAAAATTTTTGGGCCATTAATTAAGACCTAAGGAACCATAGTCACCGCCTCACCATGATCGTTCCTCATTTTTTGCATTTTGTGGCCAAAAAACTAGAATTCCGGCCGATTCCCATATTTTTGTGTGCTATCGCCCACGCCTTCCGAGTGGGTCGGGCCCCCCGGAGCCGGATCGCCTAAAAATTTTCTGGACTATCAAATACGACCTAAGAAACCATAGTCACCGCCCCGCCATGATCGTTCCTAGTCTTTTGCGTTTTTCAGCCAAAAAACTAGAATTTCGCGCTATTTCCATATTTTCGTGTGCTTTAGCCCACGCCTTCCAAGGGGTCCCGGGAACCCCGAACCCCGATCGCCTAAAAATTTTTCGAGCCATCAAATACGACCTAAGGAACCAAAGTAACCACCCTGCCATGATCGTTCCTCATTTTTTGCGTTTTTCGGCCAAACAACTAGAATTCCGCGCGATTCTCATATTTTTGTGTGTTATAGCCCACGCCTTCCGAGTGGTCCCTGGACCTCCTGACCCCTATCGCCTAAAATTTTTCCGAACTATCAAATACGACCTAAGGAACCATAGTATCCGCCCCGCCATGATCGTTCCTCATTTTTTGCATTTTTCGGCCAAACAACTAGAATTCCGCGCGATTCCCATATTTTTGTGTGTTATAGCCCACGTCTTCCGAGTGGTCCCGGGACCTCCAGACCCCTATCGTCTAATATTTTTCCGGACTATCAAATATGACCTAAGGAACCATAGTCACCGCCCTGTCAAGATCTTTCCACATTTTTTGCATGTTACTGCAAAAGACCTAGAATTTCGCCCGATTCCCATATTTTCGTGTGCTATTACCCACGCCTTCCGAGTGGTCCCAAGAGCCGCGGACCCCGATCACCTAAAATTTTTCCGGGCAATCAAATACGACCTAAGGAACCATAGTATCCGCCACGCCATGATCGTTCCTTATTTTTTGCATTTTTCGGCAAACAACTAGAATTCCGCGCGATTCCCATATTTTTGTGTGTTATAGCCCACACCTTCCGAGTGGTCCCGGGACCTCCGGACCCCTATCGCCTAAAATTTTTTCGGACTATCAAATACGACCTAAGAAACCATAGTATCCGCCCCGCCATGATCGTTTCTCATTTTTTG
>NW_027174984.1:0-20000 GCF_000390325.3 Nicotiana tomentosiformis
ACTCAAATCCGACTCCGAATCGACACCAAAATCTCAAAAATTCGTTTCAATGAGATTTCTAAAATTTCTCCAAATTTTCATCTTAATACACTAATTAAATGGTGAAAACAATGATATATTCGTGTATATTGACCAAATCCGAGTTAGAGTCACTTACCAAAATGTTTTTCCTTGAAAATCTATCAAAGATCGCCTCACCTCAAGCCCTAATTTGTCAAAAAATGGCAAATGGGACGAAGTCCCCCGTTTTATAATTCTGTCCAGACAGCCCTCGGTCCTGCCTCGATCATGGCCCTCGATTCTAGACTTTGATCATGGCCCTCGATCCTGAGCCTTCGATCACGGCCCTCGATCCTGAGCCTTTAATCATGGCCCTCGATCCTGGCCATCGACCATGGGCTCGATTTCTGGTCCTCGATCCTTGGCACGATTTCTGGGCTTCGATTTCTGCATTTCCAGTAGAAGCAAATTACAGCATCTTTTGCAGCAGCTGTTTAAATCTAACTTTTGATCCGTTAACCATCCGAAACTCACCCGAGGCCCTCGGGACCTCAACCAAATACACCAACAAGTCCTAAAACATCATAAGAACTTATTTGAAACTTCAAATCACATCAAACAACGCTAAAATTGCAATTCACACCCCAATTCAAGCTTAATGAAACTTAAGAATTTCCAACTTCTACATTCGATGCCGAAACCTATCAAATCAAGTCTAATTGACCTCAAATTTTGCACACAAGTCATAAATGACATAACGGAGCTATGAAAATTTTTGGAACTGGATTCTGACCCCGATATCAAAAAATTCAACTCCCCGGTCAAACTTCCAAACTTGAATTCCTATTTTAGCCATTTCAAGCCTAACTTAACTACGGACTTCCAAATAAAATTCCGATCACGTTCTTAAGTCTAAAATCACCATACGGAGTTGTTGGAATCATCAAAATTCTATTCCGGGGTTGTTTACACATAGGTGGACATCCAGCCAACCTTTTCACCTTAAGTTTTAAACTTTGGAACTAAGTGTTCCAATTCATTCTAAAATCTCACCGGACCTAAACCAATTACTCCGACAAGTCATATATTAGTTATAAAGTATAGAATGAGCAGTAAATAGGGGAATGGGGCTATAGCTTTTAAAACAACTGGCCGGGTCGTTACATCCTACCCCTCTTAAAACAATCGTTCGTTCTCAAACGAGCATAGAGACATACCTGAAGTGGTGAAAAGATGAGGATAATGGACGCGCATATCCTGCTCGGTCTCCCAAGTCACCACCTCGACTGGATGACTCCTCTACTGAACCTTTACGGAAGCAATGTTCTTTGATCTCAGCTTTCGAACCTTCTTGTCCAAAATAGCCACTGGTTCCTCGACATAAGATAGATCCTTTTCCAACTGAACTGAACTAAAGTCTAACACATGAGGCGGATCGCCGTAATAGTTCCGGAGCATAGAAACATGGAATACCGAATGAACTACAGAGAAACTAGGTAGTAGTGCAAGTCTGTAAGCCACCTCTCCAACTCTTTCAAGAATCTCAAAAGGCCCAATATACCTAGGGCTCAACTTTCCCTTCTTCTCGAACCTCATAACACCCTTCATAGGCAAAACCCGGAGCAAGACCCGCTCACCAAACATGAATTCCACATCATGAACCTTCCGATCCGCATAATGCTTCTGTCTAGATTGGGATGTACGAAGTCGATCCTGAATCAATTTAACTTTTTCCAAGGCATCCTGAACCAAGTCTATACCCAATAGTTTAGCCTTGCCCAGTCCGAACCAACCCATTGGAGACCGGCACCGCCTACCATACAAGGCCTCATACGGAGCCATCTAAATGCTCGACTGATAACTGTTATTGTAAGCAAACTTCGCAAGTGGCAAGAACTGATCCCAAGCACCCCCAAAATCTATCACACACGCACGAAGCATATCCTCCAATATCTAAATAGTGCGTTCGGACTGCCCATCTGTCTGAGGGTGAAATGATGTACTCAACTCCACACGAGTACCCAACTCTCACCGTAAAACCCTCCAAAACCGTGAGGTAAACGTTGTACCCCGGTCAGAGATGATAGATACCGGTATGCCATGAATTCTGCCAATCTCACGAATATAGACTTGAGCCAACTTCTCGGAAGAATAGGTAGTCACCACTCCGGAATTTCTAACATCTGAAGCAATCCATCTGGCCGATGATGCTCATATTTTACATGCTGAAAATTGAGACACTGAGCTGCATACTCCACTATGTCTTTCTTCATCCGCCCCCACTAATAGTGCTGTCTCAGGTCCTGATACATCTTTGTAGCACCCAGATAAATGGAGTACCGCGAACTGTGAGCCTCTTGGAGAATCAACTCACACAAACTATCTACATTAGGCACATATAGCCTGCCTTGCATCCGTAATACACCGTCATCTCCAATAGTGACTTCCTTGGCATCACCGTGCTAAAATGTGTCCTTAAGGATAAGCAGATGGGGGTCATCGTACTGACACTCTCTAATACGATCATAAAGAGAAGACTGAGAAACCACACAAGCCAAAACTCAGCTCGGCTCAGAAATATCCAACCTGACAAACTGGTTGGCCAAGGCCTGAACATCCAAGGCTAAAGGCCTCTTTGCTACCGGTAAATATGCTAAGCTGCCCAAACTCTCCACCTTATGACTCAAGGCATCGGCCACTACATTGGCCTTCCCGGGATGATAGAGAATGGTGATATCATAATCCTTAAGCAACTCTAACCATCTCCGCTACCGCAAATTAATATCCTTCTATTTAAACAAATGTTGTAGACCCCGGTGATCAGTGTAGACCTTACAATGGACACCATACAAATAATGCCGCCAAATCTTCAAGGCGTGAACAATAGTTTCTAACTCAAGGTCGTGGACAAGATAATTCTTCTCATGTACCTTTAACTGTCTGGATGCATAGGCAATCACCCTACCGTCTTGCATCAATACTGCGCCGAGACCAATACGCAACGCATCATAATACACAGTATAATACCCTGAATCTGTAGGTAAAACCAATACAGGAGTTGTAGTCAAAGCTGTCTTGAGATTTTGGAAGACTTCCTCACATTCCTCGGTCTACCTGAACGGAGCACCCTTCTAGGTCAATTTGGTCATAGGTGCAGCAATAGAAGAGAAACCCTCTACAAAATGGCGATAATACCCTGCCAAACCTAGGAAACTCCGGATCTCAGTAGCTGAGGATGGTCTAGACCAACTCTGCACTGCCTCAATCTTCTTCGGATCTACCTTGATCGCCTCGCACTAAACTATATGGCCCAAAAATCCTACTGAATCAAGCCAGATTCACACTTTGAAAATTTGGCATATAACGTCTTTTCTCTCAAAGTCTGAAACACAGTCCTGAGGTGTTGCTCATGATCCTCCTGACTCCGGGAATACACCAGAATGTTGTCAATAAACGTAATGACAAAAGAATTAAGATAGGGCTGAAATACATTATTCATTAAGTTCATAAATGTTGTTGGGACATTGGTTAGCCCAAATGACATTACAAGGAACTTATAATGACCATACCGAGTCCTAAAAGCAGTCTTCCGGATATCTGATTCCCGAATCTTCAACTGATGATAGCCTGAACGTAAGTTAATTTTAGAGAATACCCTGGCACCCTGAAGCTGATCAAATAGGTCATCAATACGTGACAAATGGGTACTTGTTCTTCACTGTAACCTTGTTCAGCTGGCGGTAATCAATACACATCCGCATAGAACCATCCTTCTTCTTCACAAATAAGACAGGACCACCCTAAGACGATACACTGGGCCGAATGAAACCCTTATTAAGCAACTTCTGTAACTATTCTTTTAATTCTTTCAACTCTGCTGAGGCCATATGAAATGGTGGAATAGAAATAGGTTGAGTGCTCGGTAACAAATCAATGTCAAAGTCAATATCCCTATCGGGTGGCATACCCGGAAGATTCATTGGAAATACATCAGGAAAATCCCTTACTACAGGAACTGACTCCACGGTAGGAGTATCAATACTATCATCTCTCACATAGGCCAAATACGCATCACACCCCTTCTCAACCATTCGTTGAGCCTTAAGAAATGAAACAACCCTGCTGGGAACATGATCCAAGGTACCTCTCCACTCTAGCCATGGTAAACCTGGCATATCCAACGTTACCATCTTGACGTAACAATCAAGGATAGCGTGATAGAGAGACAACCAGTCCATGCCCAAAATAATATCGAAATCCACCATACTAAGCAATAATAAATCAACTCTGGTCTCAAAACCACTGATAACAATTAAACACGATTGATACACGCGGTCCCCAATAATAGATTCACCCACGGGTATAGATACGTAAACAGAAAAACTCAAGAAATCACGGGATACGCCCAAATACGGGGCAAAATAAGATGACACGTAAGAATAAATGGAGCCTGGATCAAATAGGACTGATGCATCTCTATGACAGACCAGAATAATATCTGTGATAATAGAATCGGATGCAACGGCCTCTGTCCTAGCAGGAATGGCATAATATCTGGCCTGGCCTCCCCCTTTAGAGCGACCTCTACCTGTCCGACCTCTACCTCTAGCTGGCTATGCAAGTGGAGTGGAAACTGGTGCAGTAATCATGGCCTGAGAAGCCTGAAGGCCCTGTGGAATAGGTAGGGCCTGAGAAATCTATGGAGGTGTACCTTCCCAAGTCTGGGGCAAGCCCTCATGATATGATGAGTGTCACCACAATCAAAACAAGCCCTCGAAGGACGTGGATGTTGGGACTGGGTCGAGCCTGATTGACTAGACTGCCCGCTGAAAACACCTCGTACAGGAGGTACAGTAGACACTGGTAGTGCATAGTATGGAACCTGAGGTGTGGGAGTAGCCGAAATACCATTGGAACCTGGAAGTGCTGAATGAATAGGACAGCTCACATAACCTCTACCATGACGGGCTGCAGCTAGGGCACGTGAATTATTATATGTGCCAGAATCTTGGGGTATCTTAGCTTCCCTCTCTTCCCTCTCCCGAGTCCGCATACCTTCTAATCTCCTAGCAATTGACACCACATGTTGGTATGTGATGTCCATCTTTAGCTCTCGGGCCATACTGAATCTGATACTAGGGTGGAGACCCTCAATAAATCTTCGAACCCGCTCTCGAACAGTAGCAACTAAGGCTGGTGCATGCCTAGCCAAATCACTGAATCAGACCGCATATTCCGACACGGTCATAGAACCCTGGCGCAACTACTCAAACTCTGCACGCCATGAATCTCTAAGACTCTGAGGAACATACTCCCTTAAGAACATATCTGAAAATTGAGTCCAAGTGAGTAAAGCCTGAGCTAGAGTGCCAAACATGCTCAGAAACTGGGCAAGGGTCTCCTGAAGTGCAGGAGTAGTAACAGGCATCTCAGGTGCCTGCTCTCCAACTGGAGCTACTTGTGGCTCTGGTGCAACAGCTCGTGCAGGTGCTCTAGCTGCACCGCTTGGTCTTCCTCGGCCTCTGCCCCGACCCCGGCCTCTTGCGGCTCTAACAGAGGGCACGGGTGTCTGATCATCGGATACAGTTGTGCGTGTCCTCACCATCTCTGAGATAATAGAAAGACAATGGTTTAGAACTTTGAAGTCAACAGTGCGCACGATAAGGAATCAAAGAAGCGAATATTTTCCTAACAGTTCCATAGCCTCCCGAAGATAAGTACAAACGTCTCCGTACCGATCTACGAGACTCTACTAAACCTGCTTGTGACTCATAAATCCTATGAACGTAGAGCTCTGATACCAACTTGTCACGACCCCAAATTCCCTCCATAGGATGTCGTGATGGTACCTAGTCTCTAAGACAGGGTAAGCCTATCAATGCGGAATAACAATTGAAATATGAAATAAATAAATCTGCAATTCACATAATTACAACTCCCAAAACATGATAGAAATAAGTCACAAGCTTCTAAGAATTTATCCTCAATATATATATATATATATATATATATATATATATATATATATATATATATATATATATATATATATATATATATATATATATATATATACCAGGGTCTAAGGAAAATAAGGAAGCGACATAATAATGATAGAAGGGGACTCCGAAGTCTACGGACGCTGGTAGATATACCTTGAAGTCTCCGTACACAGGTAGCTCACTGATGTCTGGACTGGTAGGATGTACCTGGATCTGCACAAAAAGATGTGTAGAAGCATAGTATGAGTACACCACAGTGGTACCCAGTAAGTGCCAAGCCTAACCTCGGTAGAGTAGTGACGAGGTCAGGTCAGGCCCTACTAGAATAATAAAAGACAAGGTGAAATGTTTAACAATATAATAAAAATAAAATGACAATGAAAATGAATCAAGTAGTGTGTCACCAATTAACTACGCAAAATAATGGCAAATAATACCTCGTGGAAACAAAACATAATTCTTTTTAACTTTAAGAAAATCACAACAATAATCAAAGTCAACTGCGGTCATAAATCAATATCAACAAGGGCACTCCCAAGGTACCACCTCGTAGTCCCAAATCATAAATAAATTCACAATATCTCATTTTCTTATATCATTGCGGGAGCCTTTACATTTAATTTTAAAGAAAAACATTTTTCCTGAAATAGCGTCCCGCGTTTTAGCCACCCTTATCACATCGCATGACTTCTAGTAGTTCTCCTACTAGCCACGCATATCAAGCCACCCTTATCTCACCGCATACGTTTCAACACCCAGACCTTATACTACCGCATGCGTATCAATATCACAATTTGCACCTCAAGTGCTCAAATATTTCACTTTGCCAAAATAAACAATATCAACAATATTTTTCACAACAGGGAGCTCACGGCTCAATCACAATGAGTACAAAAATCTCACAAAAATATTCGGGAATAAATAACTCAACAAAAATAATATTTCAAAATTTTTAATATGTTGCGTCCATACCAAATTTAGAATATCAAATACATCATATTAATAATATTTAAATTTAAGAAATTCAACCTTCAAATAATGCACAGAATAAAAGAAACCAATTTTCAACTAAATAGGTAAAACAATTAGCAGGAAAAGGTCAAGTAAATTTAAACTTTAAAAATCAGATAAATGATGAAGAATATAACAAAGTAAAATAATATAATTAATATGCAACAGTAATCTACACAATTTAAAAATATAATCTTTCATATTTAGCCCATGTACACACTCATCACCTCGTGTACATGACTTTCAACACATTATAATTATCACATCAGTACCCATCCTAGGGGGAATTTCCCCCGCACAAGGTTAGACAAGTCATTTACCTCGAATTGCTCCAATTTAATCAAGTAGTATGCCTTTTCCTTGATTTTTCGACTTCGATCGACTCGAATCTAGTCATAATAATTTGATACAGTCAACAAAAATTATATGAATCAATTTCATAAGAAAATACTATATTTTTCAATAAAACCCCGAAATTAACTCAAAAATCATCCATGGGGCCCATGTCTCGGAATCCGGAAAAACTCACACAATCCGACAACCCATTCAATTACGAGTCCAACCATACCAGTTTCATTCAAATCCGAATAAATCTCAAAAATTTGTTTCTATAGATTTCTAAAATTTTCATCTCAATACACTAATTAAATGGTGAAAACAATGATATATTCGTGTATATTGACCAAATCCGAGTTAGAATCACTTACTCAAATATTTTTCCTTGAAAATATATCAAAAATCGTCTCTCCTCAAGCTCCAATTCGTCAAAAATGGCAAATGGGACGAAGTCCCCCGTTTTATAATTTTGTCCAAGCAACCCTCGATCCTGGGCCTCGATCATGGCCCTCGATCCTGAGCCTTCGATCATGGCCCTCGATACTGAGCCTTCAATCATGGCCCTCAACCTTGAGCCTCGACCTTGGCTTCGATCCTGGCCATCGACCATGGCCCTCGACCCTGGCCTTTGATTCTGGTCTTAGATTTCTGCATTTCCAGCAGAAGAAAATTGCAACAGCTTTTGCAGCAGCTGTTTAAGTCCAACTTTTGATCCGTTAACCATTCGAAACTAATCTGAGGCCCTCGGGACCTCAATCAAATACACCAACAAGTCCTAAAACATCATACGAACTTATTTGAAACCTCAAATCACATCAAACAATGCTAAAATTGCAATTCACACCCCAATTCAAGCTTAATGAAACTTAAGAATTTCCAACTTCTACATTCGACGCCGAAACCTATCAAATCTAGTCCGATTGACCTCAAATTTTGCACACAAGTCATACATGAAATAACGGAGCTATAAAAAATTTTCGGAACTGGATTATGACCCTGATATCAAAAAGGTCAACTCCCCGGTCAAACTTCCAAACTTGAATTCATATTTTAGCCATTTCAAGCCTAACTTAACTACGAACTTCCAAATAAAATTCTGATCACACTCCTAAATCCTAAATCACCATACGGAGCTGTTGGAATCATCAAAATTCTATTCCGGGGTCGTTTACACATAGGTCTACATCTAGCTAACCTTTTCAACTTAAATTTTAAACTTTGGAACTAAGTGTTCCAATTCATTCTAAAATCTCACTGAACCTAAATCAATTACTCCGGCAAGTCATATATCAGTTATAAAGTACAGAATGAGCAGTAAATAGGGGAATGGGGCTACAACTTTTAAAACAATTGGCCGGATCATTACAATCTTCTTCCCCAAAAACAGAACGCCCCCCCCCCCACCCCCCACCCCCCAAAAAAACGAGCCAAAACCAGCGATCCCCCCTCCATGTTTAACAAAAAAAACTCGGGTGGAGCCCATCGGTCCAACAAAAAGTGTAGATTCTCGGTCCCACATCGTATCTAAGGCATTATCTCATAGTGGGTTGCTTGTTTTGGCTCCAAATCACCGAATCTTACTTTTCAAAAAATTTAAATCGAGGTATTCCGACTTATTTTTTGTTAAAACGCATGTATAAAAATGCCTATTAGTTGTTTTTATTGTGTTCTATGTTATTTCGTGATTGTTTTGCGATTTAATTAATTTGTTATTTTTTATCCGGATTATATTATTAGTGTGATAAAAAAAATTATAAAATAGAGAAATTGTTATTAGTTGTTAAAAATGTTAGTTAGTTAATTTTTATTTAGGTATATGTTTTTACGTGATTGTTTTGTGATTAAATTAATTTATTATTTTTATCCGGTTTAGATTAGTTATTTGCTAAAAGATTAGTAAAATAGATAAATTATTATTTTAGGAATAATTAATCTTATTTAGATGTTATTGTTGTAAATATATGAATATGTGACTTTAGTTCCCTGTAGTGGTATCTTGTGCTCGTAATTTTAATGTAGTGCTTGTACTTGTAATGTAGTGCCCTTTAGCATAGTATCTTTATAGCTATTGAAATTAATCATTTAATTATCTATTAAATCCAAAAATATCTGAAAAAAGTTGATAATTCAAACACAAACTCTCTCGAATTCTATTCAACAAACGTAAGAAAATAACATTAGAAAACAACAATATTTGTCAAACTAAGTATTGTTACATGAATATTTTATAATTAAATCTTGTAAAGTTATGAAAATTAATTATTTAATTTTATTGTAGTGAAAAATAGGTGAGTAATAAACTAATATATAAAATAATAAACTGACATATAAAATAATAAACTAACATATGAAATAATGAACTAACATATAAAATAATAAACTAACATATAAAATAAGAAATAAATATATTAAATAATAAAAAAACATATAAAATAGTAAACTAACATCTAAAATATTAAAGTAACATATGAAAATATCGAATGTATCAACCTAATTAACAATATAGTAAAAATATCGAATAAATTTTAATATTAAAGATAATGCAATATATTTAAAGATGTTAAGTAATGAAAAAAAAATACATTAATTAATATTCTTCAATTTACAGTAGTCGTCATGGAGGTTCCGCATGTGCTATCCCGGACCTGCATCGCTAGAGCTACTGTTGCTATAAGCTGAGCATAGGTCTTCGTACATATGGGAGGGGCAGTGTTTGGCCCAAACATTCCGTGCTAGACGGGTAGACGATATGTGGGACTTTCTTAGGGACCACCTACTCCATCCCCGTATAGTCAGACACTTTCAAGATGCGGGTTTCTATAGGATCATAGAGATCGGCTGGTTGTTGTTGGACTGGTCGTTGATCACGGCTTTGATAGAGCGGTGGAGAATGGAGATGCACACATTTCACTTACCCATTGGCGAGGCTAATATCACGCTTCAGTACGTGGAGGTTCTGTATGGGTTGTCGGTTGATGGACATCCTGTAGCTTACCCGCATGCTCTCAGAGAATATACGGGATTGCAGTACCTGGAGATGTTGCAGTGGCTCACCGGTTTCCACCCAGCAGAGGAGACTGCATTGAGTGGGGCCAGTCATTGGCATTTAATGTCTGTCCGGCTGCATCTGGAGGCAATGGATGCGGACATTACAGATATACACCGAATCTTCATATCGACCGGTACACGAGATTGTTGATGCTTCTTATGTTTGGTAGGGTATTGTTCCCGAACACTTAGGAAAACTTAGTCAGCTTGAGATTTCTTCATCATCTTGAGCGGCTAGATGATTTACCTGGTTACAGCTAGGGTGCAGCTATTCTAGGTTACTTTTATAGGCAGATGTGTCGGGCATGCATGGACACCCAGCGAGACGTTGCCGGATTTTTGCCGTTGCTGCAGGTGAAAACATAGTCAATTATTTTAATGATTATAACATACATAGTAAAAATATACCTTAAATGTTTCGTCCACATAGTATATTAGGTTTGGGCCTGGGAGCGGTTCCTGCAGTTGCAGCCACCTCTACCACCCATCGCTACGGATGCACCACCTCCAACACTTCTACCTTTAGCTAGGAGGTGGGTTGATAGGCGAGGATACAGATGCGAGGTCAAGGCTCTACATAATCTCCCTTATTGCAGGGATTTGTTGGATTTGCCGGAGGGCGCGCAGGTACGTGTATACTTAAGTTTACTTGGTCGGGATTTATATGTGTTGAGTTTACTCATGATTCCTATTTTTACTTAATAGTTCATATGGAGGCCATACAGCGATGAGCTAATAGCTGGTTTGCCTGATTATTGCTCGAGCGACCGACTTATGTGGAGCTCTTTTGTCCCATTGATGTGTCTCGATATTATCAAGCATCATCCCACCGAGCGAGTCCTTCGCCAGTTTGGTCGAACACAGCTTATACCTACTCTGCTCGCTTGGCTTAGGACACATTACCAGCGGGATGATCATTCCAGGGTTGACCAAACATACGTGGCCTGGCTAGAGGCGCAGAATGAGATTTGGGACCGTCGGTATGACCTGATTCCGCCACCCCCTCCACCTGAGCGTACGAATGGTGAGCATGAGTATATGGGCTGGTACCTCCGCGTTACCCGACTTTTCATCGGGAATCCCGTTCATCGCGCTAGTGGTCGGTACATTCCATACGTCGGGAGGCATGAGGCACTGGTATATTATCTATTATACTTACTTATAATGTTAACCTAGCATTCTATAATTAATATTTTACATATTATGCTGGCTATTGGCTTACATTTGTTCAACCAGTTAGGGCTGCAGATGCAGCAGCATACCGGCGAGGGAGCGGAAGCTTTGCACGAGTATGGCCGCCAGGTTACAAATCTGGCTTCCCGGACATTGAGGCGAGCCCGAGATGACGAGCGCTTAGGACACGAGGCAAATTATCTACCGCCAGAGCAGTACAATCGTGGGCCAGCAGTGGAGCCTGAACGTGGTCGACGTGGCAGGCGTGCCCAGAGAGGAAGAGGTGTCCCACGAGGTCATGGGGGTCGGCGAGGACGTGGTCCACAGCAAGGGGACGTTAAGCCACCTGTTGAGGATTTTGGAGTTGATCAGCCGGGTGACCACCCTGAGCCAGACGATGCTCCTCATGATATGCCGTCATTTAGCCTTCAGATGACGCCAGGGACTTCGTAGGTGACCCTATCCGCTCCATTGTTGATCACGGGCAGGTCTATTATGCGACATGAGTGTGATCAGTATTTTCCTGGTCCCCCAGAGCCATCGACGATTGTTGATGATCATCCGACATGAGATGTGTATAGTGGGCGCCGACTGAGTTAAGGGTCATCATCGATGGATGCTGAGGATCTTTCACAGGCTCATGTTTGTTTGTATTACTATTATTTATATTTGTTTTTATTTCACTTATTAGTCATCAATATCTAAAGTATTTTTTTTTAAAGGCATCATCCTTGACCGTCACGGAGGCCACTTTGTGCGATACTAACATGCTTGAGACAGATGATTATATTCAGGAGCCCGCCGAGACCATGGTAAGACCATTAAATATTTTTTAGCTAACACGTACATTAGTAATATATATTTCATATACTAAAATATCTTATTATTCTGTAGGTTATTGCTGGACCGACGGCCCCTTCTACCGAGCCTGCCAGCCTTACCGACGATCATGCAGCAGTGTATCCTCCGATAAAGAGGCGACATGATGAGGATGATCCTAATAATGCAGTCGGGTGGGATGGGATGCGCCTCATGCCAGCCAATGCTTTAAAGCATACAGGTTGTGGGATACATTCGCATTTTTTAGTGTCTGTACATATGACATTCAGTATATAATAGCAGCATTATTTATGTTTTACATTATTTGCGCATGTGTTTTTATTTCTCGGGTTATTTATTAGTTTAATATTATAACACAAAAACATGAATGACAACTTAATATAATTTAAATTCAGTACAATTAATAAAAATACATGACATGTAAAACATAAAGATAAAATACTACACTCAATATATCCATGTGTTTGTTTAGTCACTATCGCTCATTATTCTGTGCTTCAACCACTTAAATTTCTCTTCCAATCTATTTTTTTCTTCTTCTGCATCTTTTAGTTTCTCCTTCACTGCCGCAAGTTGTTGTTGTAGTTTAAAGATCTGGAGTTCGTATTCACAGGTCATATTCCAAATATACTGTAAACATAATTTGTAGTATTCCTGGTTAATGGGTTCATCATACCATTCTTCAAATATACATTAATTTTCGTCCTACCAATGGGGATTACAACACAACACTATTAATTAACATTTTATATAAAAAATATTAACAAATATGTTTTTCAAAACAATAACTTACAAGTTGTTGACAGATCCAGCGCCTGCGCCCCATGTTACTATTTGACCAACATGGCTTCAAAATCGCACGTTTGCCATAATAACACCTTGGTACGTCATTGCGTCCAAACATTTCTTAATGCAAGAAAAATAAAAATTTTATGGAAAGTTTTTCTATTTGTTTTGGTTAAGCACAAATAATAACTAAAATGCACTAGGCTTTTATATGCAAGATAAAACACATAACGTATATTGGTGGCGCGCTATGTTTCGCGTGATAATAATTCTTTAGGGTACAAAACAACCTTTTCCAGAACGGCAGCTTTTCCAGTTCGACGAGACAATACACATAACGCATATTGGTGGCGCACTATATTTTGCGTGATAATAATTCTTTAGGGTACAATACAACTTTTCCAGAATGGCAGCTTTTTCAAGTCGACAAGACAATACACATAACACATATTAGTGGCGTGCTATGCTTCGCGTGTTAATGATTACCTGGGATATAAGATAGCTTCATAAACTGAACAAAGACATCTGTATTCAAAGACCATTTGAAGAAACATTCTAATATCCATTTAAAAAATACCACTAACATTTAATAAGTGGTTCAAAAAGAGGCAGAAGGGTGAAGGTAGTTCAACGGATCCCCATGGAACACGTCTTAACACTATCAATCCCTACCTTGAAAAAAATATGCTAGGTTGCTATACTGACATGGTTGATGACAAGTGGTATGGTGTTCTGCGTCTCATGGAAAATAAGCCTATTAATATACACACTGATCTCAAAGTTGCAGGGCATATTATTGAGGGCGAAGCGCATTCTACAAAGCCTGAAGGTATGCGAATTTGGGGCGAAAAACTACAATGGGTTCCTCTTTATTCAAAACGATGTGATTATGAAGTACTATCTCACTTCATAGTACTGTATTCTGGCATGGGCTTATTGTGCCACAAGCACTGCCTGCAACCTTTCTAACAAACATATACAAAGATGAACCAGAAGTGATTCAACATTTGATGAAGGGGATTCTAAAGATGGAAAAGGCATTAGATGTTCATCATGCAATGGATGATCTTAACTACCTTAGAGGAACGAAGGATCAGTACTGGTATTTATTCGAAAATAAAAAATTGCATAGAGACAATGATTATCCTGTTTTCCCAATAGTTGTCGAGAGGGAGGGACTACCTAAGTTTCTACCACAGACGTTGGACGTTTGAGTCCCATATTGTTGTAGAAATCAAGCAAGTGATCTTATTGATGATAGCGATGAAATATGAGAAATGTGTGTCAATTGGAGCCTAGATTACGATGCCCTCGGTCCCGAAGGGTGCGTACACGATGTTGACGAAGAAGATGAAGACAGTGACATTGAAATCGTGCCAGACAATGACGATAATGGCGAATGACTATTGTTTTTTTTTTCTTGGGGTGTATGTTAAATTGTTGTACTGAAGTATTAATGCTAAATATCAATTACATTTAACCCCATTGGAATAATAATTTTATTTCATATATTTTGCAAGCTGAACATTTATATACATTTATTACAATAAATTACTGTAACAAAACACTGCATGTATCCTTGATAATTGGGCACACTGGATGAACTTCCACTGGGAGCTGAATTACCACCGCTACCCAAACCAGCTGAAGGACATTTACGGCGGTCGTGTCCTATTTGGGAATATATGCCACATTTACGCGCATAAATGGTATCACCAACATCTATTTGGTTTCGTATACGTGTTCTTTTCTGCACTTGTCGTTGATGCACATACTCCTTGTTACACACTATTTTAAATAGTTCCAGTGGCCAATAATGCTCAGCACCCACTGGCTGAAACTGTCCACTATAGGTGTTTAAGTATGCAACAATACTATATTCTTTATCAACGTACCTCGTTACCGCGAAACCTGTATGTTGAAAGCATTTCATGGAATATGAGCACGACATGTGATAGATGGACCATTTCCCACAAGACCATAACCTTCTGGTTTCATTGACGGTATGTGTATTATTCCCCCGGTTATGATGGATAGCTGTGTGAACTTCAAAAATATTTCTCTCGTTGCAATACTACAAAAATGAATACCAATGTGCTCGCTTCTTGTATTTCTCAAATCTTTTCATTGGTATTGGAATGAATTCAATATCCCTTTCCATTAATAAGGATGCACCTCTAGACCTTTCAACAAACCTCTCAACCATCTGCTTGAATGACATCCGCAGCATGGTAGTGACAGGCAATCCACGTGTAGACTTCAATACCCGTTGAAAGACTCTGACACATTTGTAGTCAGAATTCCCCATCTTCTGCCACCATCCGCATGCAAAGTCCATTTGTCAAGCTCATGTCGCATCAACCAAGTGTAGGCTCCTTGGTCTTCCTCCCTGATCAAATCCATTCGCCTCCATAATTTACACTCTTGGTGATCTGTTGCATCCATCCACATTAAATCATGCAAGTCCTTGTTCGGATAAGCCCTCTGGAAGTTGGCCTTCAGGTGCCTCACACAGTAACGGTGGTAGGCATATGGATCCTGCCATGTACGCAAATTCTGTATAGAACTTAAAATACCGCCATGACGATAAAATATTAGACAAATACCTGGATACTGTCTGACAACGTGCTGCTTCAAGTGGTTCAAAAATAATGTCCACGTCTCTTGGATTTCATTAGCAAAAATACCAAATGCTAGGGGAAATATGCTTCCATTAGCATCTACTACAACGATGATCAACAACTTAATATCATACTTTCCATATACATGAGTGCCGTTTATGGATATTACCGGTCGACAATGCACAAAACCATCAATGGCTGGTTTAAATGCACAAACTGCTATTCCCGGACTCCGCTCAAGATTCCATTCAACAACAGTCCCGAGGTTTAAGTGTTGCAATGTAGCCTCGGTAGAGATGCAAAGGACTTATCCTAGTTACCATAAACAATTTCAATTGCACGTTTGCGCCCGAAAAATGCCTTTATTTTGGTAATGGTACACCCATATACCTGGTGGACAGATGTTATACGCTATTTGATCTTGTATCGTATGGACGCTTCAAAGTGTGGAATCAAGACAAGATAAATCAAGTCAACATTCAAGTTTAAATGATTCCCACTGAATGTGTCCATTTCACAATTGTGGGTGCCAATGTATTTACCCACAACCCACATATTTGTTTTCAGCTTCCTCGCACGTAACATACAATTACAACCCGTAAACCATCTACGACAAATAACCTTGTATACATCCGGAGATGACTCATGAACTACGATCTCACGACACTCTTTTATGCAGTACATTCGCATTGACCTGCTTAGGTGCGCTTTATCAGCAAAAGGCATGCCCTTTGACAGCACCGTTGCTCTAGATTCATCCTACATTGTTGTCCAAATTTTATCAAGATCCCTTGTGAGGGCATCCACATCCGGCATACTTGAAAAATGATCAAGGTAGGGAATCTCCCTTGAATGAAACAGCATGTGGGACTCGTACACTCTTGGTCTAACGGGAGGTGGAGTATGCTCCCTCGTCAAATCAGGTTCAGCATTCTCTTCCTCCTCATCATCACCCTCATTAGGGAAGGGTGTGTCATCTCCAGACTCATCAGCATTGTTGTCATAATCACTATTCTCTTCCCGCATCTGCCACATGACCTTCAAGTTACTCGTTTTCACTGCACAACCAATAAAATAATGAGTTTCTCAAATTCATCCAAACTTTACATATAAACTTTATCACTTCACTTACAAATCATAATGTGTTGATATCCCATGATGGACATTATCCTGTTGATGATGACTCCCGGATGGATCACCATGATCCAACATACCAAAACTAGGCATATTCCAACTGGCCGTTGGTTCATAACTTGTAAAATTCTTATCTGGCCGGTACCCCCTGTGGAATATATGAGTCTTAATACAAATTCTATACATAAAAATAAACATCGTAACACAAAGGACAATTGAAGTTTACCACTCGTCTTGTGGAAAATATGAACTAGGGGAGAAATTATTTTCTCGCTCCTCATTCGTCCGTGGAGATAAGTTTAGATCAGGCCAAGCTCTTTCACCCAGAGCCTCTTCAGCTAAAACTGCTCCAAAATAACCACCCGATAATTGAGGGATATTCCTACTTTGCGGAACCTCATTATTGCGAACGTCTTCAGCCTTGACGTACATTTCCAATATTTTTATCATAAGAAGTTCTCGGTGTTCATCCGGAGTCCTCAAAAAATCTTTCAGAGTTTCATCGTCTTCGATGTTAAACTCAACATAACAAGCAACCCCTTGCGGAGTAACAGAATACGGATATCTTCCGGTTACTTTAATATTCACCGAACATTTGCTCACACTCATTTTTTACATAACAACGATACCAATCTATCGTACTCCATTGTAAGTGGCAACTTAATATGACACTGTGGAGAACAACTATAGCGTACTGAGTTATTCTCCACCACAACCTCACCACCCAAATATAATGAAACCCTAATTCTTCGCTCTTCAGATATTATGATAAAATGCAAAATAACTTAACAAACAAATATTTAACGAACAAATATTTCGGAAGACTTGAAGGATTCTGAATGAATTTTTACAAAATATTCCTGAAACTCATTAAATAAGGAAAAAATTGATGTATAACGCCTTACATGTGCGCGCTATACCCAGTAGAATTACTGGTCTGTCAACTAAGTACAGAAGAATTATTAGTGAGCCCAAATTTTACGTATAGAGCGCTAATTCACCGCGTTATACCATGTTGAAATACTGGTGTGTCAGTCAATACCAAAAGAATTATAGGTGAGTCCAATAATTAAGTATTCACTGCGCTATACCTTAACGGACAAACGTGTCGTTAAAGTATAGCGCGATAAAATGCCGCGCTATACATATTATGGTGAATAAATTTTTTTCTCATATATTTTGGTTCTTTGAGTCTAAAAGAAACATATTTTGATTCCGGACTCCAATATAATGGTTTGCTTTTCCTTGACAACCTCAATGTAATGGTTGATGGATAAGAAGATTGTTGAGTTTGACTGCTGACAGTGATGGAGCAATTTGTCTATATTTCATTGTCGAGTAGTGTTCTATAATTAATTGCTAGTAGAGATTTTTTTCCTTTTCCTACATATTTCTTTTTTATTTATGGTTTGCTTAGGTGTATCTATTTCCTAGCCTGACCTGACGAATGTTATCCACTAGTAATAAATAATAATAAATACATGACAAATTTTTCAATAGTTGACATATACATATTTTCTTTCTTAGATCAACTAATGTTCGGACTTTCTTCTTTTGTATATTTCAACAACAATTAAAGTCAATTTTCTTCTTACATAAGTATGAACTTCATCAGCGTATGTGGTTGTTTATCTTCCTTTCTTAGGTCAAATTCATCCTCGCCTAATTAAAGATACAGGAGTAGTTTTGACACGAGACCCTAGGAGTTCATTTGCATGAAACTACAGAAAATAAATTTAGAAAAACGCATGTGATGTTGCCTTCACATTCAAAAAGCAGAAGTGTTAAAAAAAGCACATAAGACATCCTTTAGAAAGCTTACTCAGCAAAAATACCAACTAATCGAGTAATACCCCGTTTGGTCAAGCTAAAAGTGTTTTTTTTTTCCCTTCAAAAAAGTGCTTTTTTTCTCCCTCAATTTGGGGTATTTGGGTTTTTTTGGGGGGAAAAAATGCTTTTGGCTAAAAGGAGAAATAGTTTTAAGAAGCCAAAAAAAATAGCTTCTTCCCTGAACCAAAAGCAAAAGCAGTTTTGACTTTTCTAATTCCTCCCAAAACTCGCTTTCATCCTTCCCGCTCATAGGCATCCTTAACAAAATAGTACTATATAACAAAATAATCTTACTTAGTTTAAACTATTAAATAATATATAATGACTTTTGGGATGAGCTTTCATGTTTATTGAATAATGTTTTGATATATTTAAATTATCTTGAAAGAATAAAGTATTTTTCAATTTTTTTATATTTTACTTACATTAAATTAAAATTTTAATTATTATCTTTAATAATAAATATTTGTGATTATTTATCTACTTATATAACATTATCTATTAAGCAATCTCTTCAGCTCCTTATTTGTAATTTGACACTTAAAGTCACTTTTTGAAAAACTTGGTCAAACACAAATTATTATTCAAAAGTGTTTTTCAAATTGATTAGCCAAACACAAATGGCCTTTGTCAAAAAGTACCTTTTTTGAAAAGTACTTTTGAAAAAAATACTTATCAAAATAAGATAATTTTTCCAGCTTAGCCAAACATGTTATTTAGTACCTTTCGAATATCAAATGTTTAAGGAAAAAAATAACATTTCAACGTGGTAATTTGCATGGACATGCAAATCAAATGGGCCGTTTGGCATGATGAGCTCACTTGTACACATAGCAATTTAGAACAAAAGAAGAAGGTGCGATGCCTTCACATCCAAGAGACGTGCAGTCGTGATGTAAGCCACTACAAGTTTACATCGCGTTGAAGTCAAAAGGCAGCTACTTAAGTCAGGTGATTTTGTAACATGCAAGAAGAAGTTAAGAAATTAGTCTTGGTATCGTTGTTACGACCCAAAGTCTCAATCATGAGGTTGTAATAACGCCTAACATCCGCTTGCTAGGCAGATTAATATTTGCACAATAACTAAAATAATTTAACAATAAAAGAAATATTAATAATAACAAAAGGGTGAAATAGCATAAATATATAATAGATGCACAACCATCGTTATCTAAAACTATACCCAGAATCGGAAGTCACAAGTATATGAGCCACTAAT
>NW_027174985.1:0-19979 GCF_000390325.3 Nicotiana tomentosiformis
GTGCTTCATTGCACTGACAATTATTTGCTTGTCTTGGTAAACTTGGCCTACTTCAATAACATTTGGCGTATGTTTTGTCATGATGATACTTTCATATTCCACAATTGTCGGAGATGTTGGCCTATCAATCAACTTCATTGTTCCTGATACTTCTCCAACTGTGTTACAATTGCTTGACAATTGTACCACGTTAGACATACGATAGTCAGATGAACCTGCACTCAATTAAAAGTATCTACAATTCAGACCTCTGTATATTTATGTGTTCAGTATTTGACAGAGTACTTGAAAAGACATAACAGTTGAATCACATTTGTTATGTAGTATTATTGTAGATAGGTTGTAGTA
The DNA here is from genome assembly GCF_000390325.3 of Nicotiana tomentosiformis. Classification (NCBI taxonomy): domain Eukaryota; kingdom Viridiplantae; phylum Streptophyta; class Magnoliopsida; order Solanales; family Solanaceae; genus Nicotiana; species Nicotiana tomentosiformis. The sequence continues at coordinate 349 of NW_027174985.1, forward strand.
AAATTGTAGAACACATGAAATTGACAAAATATCAGCACTGAAAAAACAGAGCAAACCTGCAATTGTGCTCGAATTAGAGATACTGCATTGCAAATCGAAATCATGCAATGTTATACACAACAGATACATTCCTAAGTTTTTGCTTTCTTTTTGCGTCTCCATATATACTCGAACTCCCATATCGTTCCGAATTTTCATTGGAGGACAACGTTCGTTGACAGTGTATTTGATTTCGATGATTTTTGTGGAGGTATCGATCATTAGAGCACTGCAATTGCAGAATTCAATTGACTATAATTTGAATCTTCATTGACTACAATTCTATCAACATTAAAATCTTTGTATCTCCCAACGCTATCCCAGTGACCGTTTAGTTGAAGCATACTCGTTAATTTTGACATTATGTCGCGAAATTCTATACAATTGTAACTAATTGTTTGCAATTCTTTTTCAAAACCTTCGTTTATGGAAAACCAGAGGAAACAAAGAAAATCAGAGAATAGAACTTGATTATGGTGCAATGATAATAAAAAAAAATCAGCGTAATAGCAGGATTCTACAAATACATTGGCTTGATTAAGGTGCGATGATTGCGTCAGTAAAATCTCTGAAGAAATATACGCGATCCCAAAATCCCGCGTCTAAATAAGGACGACTACTGCATAAAGGATTCTAGTTTAAACAAATGTATATATTTTGTAGATAGAACTTGTTTAGGTCGGATAAATAACTAAACATGGATATTTTTGGTAATAAAGTTTTAAATAGTGTATAGGAACGAAAAAATATCCCTAATTGTAAATCTTAAACATGAGTTAGTTACTTAGAAAATCTTAAGATAACTTGCTATATCTAGTTAATGTACAATGACAATGCAAAATTCATTATACTGAGCTCAAGTCCGTTGAACATATAACAAGAGTGCAAAAGTTTCATCGATATAATCCTTTTTCTGATAATCGAGAAATCCCCGTGACACACTGGTCCTAAACTCGGTGGTTGATGGGTTTGACCGTTTATTCTTCTCCACAAAAATACCAAGCTTTTGTTTATGGCCGGATTCGAACCCATAACGAGCTTCGTCGATATAATCTACATTTGCTAATACTTAGTTGTCCTAACATGTTGCACAGAATCAAGCCAGAGCAGTTGCCACTGCAGTCATATAGGGAAGTTGAAAAATACACTCAATTTTCTGGGACTAGAAAAGCCATACCGAATAATTAATGGTAAGCACTTCAACATCCCTTCACTCACGAATAAGAATTATAGTTTCTACACACCAGTATGACAGTCAAAAAGAGAACACGATTCATGCAATCCGGATAAACAAAATTAAGGAATGAATCACAGTAAGAGTAAGAATATGGTCAAGTTGTTCAAGGGGTCTGAGAGGAAAACCCACACAATATGAGCTATGTAATGGAGGTGAGACGGGGGCAAGCGCCATCAAGTTATGTTACTACTTCCCCCGTGGCCGGTACTATCAGCAGAATGGATCTGAGGGAATTGTGAATCCTTAACTTGAAGGAGTCCACATGCTACCAACAGAATCTTCATGTAAAAGTTAATCATTTGTTGTTCGTCAAGTGATGGAATTTACACCTAAAAAGATATGATCAAGGGATTTAAGATTCAACCCAGTGAAAATCCGAGGATTTAGAGAAAGGGAAGAATGTACCAGTGTAAGAATAAGAAGTGTAGCAGCGCGCACCTATACGCTATACATAGAGCAAGAGAGCTTTACTTCTGGAGTTCAATGCATCATTTCACTTCCGACATTAATAATGCTGCTGTGACCTGCATTATGTATAGAGATTCAATGAGGATTATCAATACTAGTAACTAGGAAGCAACATATGATCAAATGACATTTTTGGAATTTTACACACACTTGAAACACGCGAATTTACGTTATTGGATGATACTATAACTCTTACAGGGAGAAATGGACAAAATGTACTAGACAGAAACTATAGAGATTCCAACTTCCAAGCAATAGGCCAAACATAACGCTATTGTTATTTCTCATAAAAATGATGGCATTCTTAAAAGTTTTTTTTCCGATGTGAGCTAAAATTGAATCCATATAGTTCAGGAAGCCTGGAATTGTTCTGTAATCAATGATTTGTTTCTTCCTTTTGTTTATTGATGAAATTGTGTCTTCTTTTCTATGTCATGGATGTATGCTTGAAAAGCTTCAACAAACTGGAATAACGCCACTACTAAAACACCCCCACCCACAAACAAAAAGGCAAGTAGTATACTTTAAATCAGACCTTGACAATGTATTGTATGTATCTCTGGCCCTGGCATTTCCACTCCATCATCATTAAGCAATGAAATCCCAGAAGAAGTTATGTTGAAAGGGAATGCAAGAGGTGGAGATAGTGGAGATTTTGCTAATTTTATGAACCTTTGACCTGAAAGATGGAAGAGAGCATCAGCAACTCCCATTTATCTATGTTAATAATCTGCTGTCTACTCGTGAATCAGAAAGCTCAAGTCAGAAAAAAAAAATGTAAGCTTTATTTAGAGACTTCAATGTATCATTTCTTCGAAGTTATGAACCACCGCAATAATTTGTCCGTTCAAGTTGTAAGACCAAATAAAGGATCGAAACCCTCTAACCAACTTCTATCTTCAGGATATGCTAAGAAAGAAATACAAAAATTGAGAGCATAAATGAGCATGAGGTTAATTCTACAGTAGTGTTCAGGCATGCCGAACGCAATAGGACCTATCGCAAGACAAATAATAACTTTGGCAAATTTCTTTGCTTCCAAATGTTTTATTTTCTTCTCCAAAAGTTCCAAGGATAGGAAATGCTTGTCACATAATTGTACAGTTTAACAGATAAAGAAGATTTTTCTAGTTACATATTTGTGGGTTGTTATCCGTATTACAAATAAATTCTGCTAATTATCAGGTGCTGGCTTTTGGCGTAAGTTTGGAGTAACAATGTCCTGGAGAATACAAAGATATAAATTTTATCGAAGAGACCAGTTCTGACCACCATCCAATTGTACACCAATCAACTCCTCTCCCTCGCATAATCTGTCTGCAGTGATTTTTCAGATAACAGAATCCAGAAGAGCATGTAGTCGGTTAAAGACCAACAAACAAAAATATAGTAACAGCACTTATTTACTCGAGCTAATTTCATGGACTGCGACGTAAGCAGAGTGCTGACACATCAGAACCAAAGGTGAGCACAAAGGCGAGTTTGAAAACCAAAAAAACACAAATTTCCTATCCACAGAATAAAGACAGAAGAATTAACAGCAAAACAAAAATCCAGGATCACCAATTCTGAGAAAAGAAGATCAAACCTGATCTTGATTCAAATACAAGACGAATACTAACAGCATGAGCCCAGTGGATCCCTAAAGCAGCAACAAGATGAGAATCAAGATTTGTGGAAGCTTCTGAACGATCGACTCTGCTCAGTTCTGAAAGGAAGTTTTACGTGTTAAAAAATAAGGACGTGTCTGCCTCTGGTACCATGTTAAAAAAAGGACACTGGGTTTAACTCAACCCACATAAGCTAGCTCATAAGTGAGGATTGCCCAAATTATTAGAAGGACACCACAACCCATTTTCTCAACCAACATGGGACACTCTTAACAGTGTCCAAAGTTTTATGGGCCGTGTGAAGTAACACAAAGGGTAGGACCTGTTGCTTATGCACTACAATTTCCCGAAAGTTCTCAGCTACACCTTGTATTTTCATGCTTGATAGTTGAAATGAAGATTGGACCGGGTGTATCTCTACAACAGCTTCTCCTGTCAACCGAAGCAGATGGACAGATTTTGACTCGACCTATAGCAATACTACAGAGCAAACTGGTGAAAGAAAACAAATGGAATTTCAGCGAAGATACTTGTACAATAGGAAAATTTACCTCCAAAAGAAGCAACACAAGAAGATAGGAAGGTAATCAAGCTTAGTTTCCAAAGTTTATCTAGCAACAGCTTGCTCGAGGTCGAGTATGACTCCAAAGGCATAAGGAATGTAATGAGCTGGAGTAGACTTTCTAAATTAGGGTAAAACTGAATTTCAATTGGGATGTTTTGAGATGACAGTGTTTAGCTAAGCATAGGGTTACTTCACTTTTGACGTTGCAGAATAATAGTAAGGTGACTTGAGCTGGAGGAAGATATATGTGGCTGGGATGAATCTAGTTGAGGGCCCAGATAGTTCAGCTTATTCCATATATGCAGACAAACAAGAGAGAGGAATCAGTTCTGCACTACCAGTAAAACACAAAACTCGGAATCTTATAATAAACTCAACACAAACCTCTAATCTACTTCTTGAATGAATAAATTTTCATAAGTTTAGCACATGAACACATTTTAACCATTAATTTCAGGGAAGAATGTGCAACCAAACATGCTTTGGTGACATGGAACCAAGCATAATTTATGGCAATGATCCTACTGTCGCTCAAAATATATTTCTTTATTTAAGAAAAACAAAGAAAAGCTCCCATCATTATTAATAAAAGCTGTATTTATTTTATAGGAAAAAGTATCAAACGACTTTAGTGCACCACGATACCTTGGAAAGAATAGTGGGAAGTTTCATCACGACTTTGAGATCTCACTTGGTTGGTTACTACTACAGGAATTCGTGAAAATTCTGCAACTGATCTGAAAATGGCAAAGAAGCAACACCAGATTAGAATAGAACATTGATCACCTGCTTGGATTGGCGGAAGAAGAGAGATACATTCTCGATATTCATTCAGAAAGACAATATTCTCACTTAATAAATGATATATGCCAACCCAATGAATGTTGCCTCTGAGGTCCTTGGACACCTTCACTGGAGAGAGTGAAAAGTTCATGAGTATCACTATGGCGAAAAAGAAAAAATGTGAAAAACAGTATAATGCTATTGAGTTTTCAGAGAATTATTAAACCAGCATTGCCACATAACATGAAATCACACCAACTGCAAGAAGAGGATTCTGAGCACCACGTGTCAAATCTCTGTTTTCGCATAATCAAAGATATTATAGAATATACTCCCAACAAAACCAGGTTACCATGAATTCCAGACAGTATGTATTGAGACCCAAATTTTCACATTGAGAATGATTGCATAAATTTCCTAGAAAAGCAATAGAATCTGATATAACACATTATTCTTGTAAACAACCTAAGAGCACAAATCTAAGCTAGCGTTTGGACATAGATTTGGTTGAAACTTGAAAAGAGAAAAAATAATTTTTGGAAGTTGAAGTTGTGTTTGGACATGCATTTTAATTGGAAAAAAGTTGAAGCTTTGTGAGCGGAAGAAAAATTTTCACTCAAAAACTGGTAAAATTCAATTTTTTTAATTGCATGAACAAACAATATTTTCAATTTTTTTTTGAAAAAAATTAACCAAAATCTATGGCCAAACGGGAGCTAAAAGTACTCAGACAGATGTTATCTGGACTACCAAGATATTCACAATTTTTTCAAGTGGATATTAGGGAAAAAGTTTATAACTCCAGTAGAAGTTGTACTCCAAAGGAAGTACATGTTGAGAAATTACGCAGGAAAAGTGAAAAGGGAATTACCCTGCAAGAAGAGCAGCCATGCTGTCGATGATCAGCAATTTCACACCATGTTGAAATAGTGAAACTCTGATTTTCTGCAAGCTGACAGAAACACAGACTATAATTAGTAAAAAAAGAAATCTTCCAATACTTGCACAATTGGACGAGTGTTACAAAAGCTAGAATCTGAATGGCAAAGTTAAGAGGCTGCTTCGGACAGCAGACAATGCCGGCCACAATTGAGGATGAGTGTTATGAAAGCTAGAATCTGGGGGTCACTTTAAAGAACCTTATTTTTAAGTATATTTTCTACTATTTCTATACCGGGATTTTCTAAAAAAATTAATGAATTATTACTTTATCCAAGAACATGTTTTGGACAACAGTAGGATCAAACAGAGGGAAAAGGAAATTATAGTACAGGAACTAAATAAAATACATGCATTGTGAACACAGCATATAAATGTTGCACGGATGTTTTGTTAGTCACTTGGTTGTTATAAAATCGGAGGTATACGGGCTTTAACACAATATTGTACATGACTTCCCATTGGATTTACTCTTTAACATGTTCATGACCACCATTCACCAAACAATTAATTTTCCAATAAAGCCACTTTCCTCCGAACCATCTAACCAACTGTATTAACCTATATAACTCCTAAGTCCACCCTTCAGAGAAGAGAAGAGAAGATGAACACGTAGAAAGTCAATTTCATTAACGGACTCATACTCCTTCCAACAATATAATCCAGAATCTAAATATTCGCGAGTTCACTATTGCATCAAAACTCAGAATAACAACACATAGGTAAAGCTGCAACAAACCTATCAGTGAATTCAGAAAGGGATGTCGGTCTTAAAACTAGGATCCTTCCAGCCATCTGCAACATCAAAAGGGGGAACATCCTCACTAAACTCTTCAACTCAATGTATTGCACAGAAAACATTAAAGGGTGCATCAGCATCAACATATGTCAAAGGGTCTGCTATACTACGTGCTCTGACATAGTTGACTTGCAAAATTAAAAGATGTCCGACTCTTTATTTTTTTTCCCTTTCACCGTCATTTTAGCAAAGACACACGGACATAGTTGAACATGGAAGAGACGTGTTTATAGACATCTTCAAGTCAATCATTAAAGGAGAAAAGTCAACTTAGAAATGGTCATCATGATTATCTATGCACCAAGTTATAGAAAAGACTGGAGATCTAGACCTTGCATCCTACCATGACCGTTTTCATGGCTCGCAAGCAATTTATAGACTTAAATTAGAAACTGACTTAAAATCTTTCGCTCCCTTGTTCACGGTTGTCATTTCAAAGTCCTAAATTATTCAAAAAATATGGCAGAAAGCACTAGACAAAATGCTGCATACCTCCTGTGCCATCCCTTCAGCGTGAAATGCTTCGGGGAAGCTATTATATCCCATTTCTATCATCCTGGGAAGACACTTGAGAAACAGAATTGTCAGTATTTCCAATTATAACACAGCAACCTCAGTACCAAAAGCCTAAAAAATGGCAGCCCGGTACACTAAGCTCCCGCTATGCACGGGGCCCGGGTAAGAGCCGGACCACAAGGGTCTATCGTACGCAACCTTACCCTGCATTTCTGCAAGAGGCTGTTTCCACGGCTCGAACCCGTGACCTCCTGGTCACATGGCAGCAACTTTACCGGTTACGCCAAGGCTCCCCTTCAAAAGTGACCAAAAGCCTGAAAAGTGAAAATACCTCCTTGAACTAAACTTGGATTCTGTATCGATATAAATTACTGAACCATCTAAGCCACCATAACTTAATGGAAGAGAAGCTAATAACGAAAGCTTCAAACAGAACTGCAATTTAAGACAGAAGAAGCTCAATCAAAAGTTTACCAAAGGCAACAAATGGTTTAAAAGCAAGGAAACACATAGCACTATTATGGGAAGATAGAAAAAAAGGGCACCCCGGTGCACAAGGCATCCCGCGTTCACGCAGGGTCCGGGGAAGGGGCACTATTATGGGAAAATATCAGATTAAAGAATATGAAATGTCTCTCGATGTACTCCACTTAGCATTTCTTTTCAGCAGGCAATCACATTAGATAGAAGCGAAGAAACTTCAAGCAACCCCAAAAGGCCCAACCAACCACTAAAAAGGAAAATAAAAAGTAATGTAGAAGTTCGGAAAGCAAGCTTGTTTGAAGTTCGAAGCAGACAATCGTGCCTGAGTTTTACCAATGCCTGCTGGACCCACTAGCTCTGTCACAACACCAAAAGGAATTCCACCACACAAAGCATTATCGAGTCCTTTTAGACAAGTTGGAAGATGGCCAGCCATTCTCTCATTTTGAACCCTCTGTTCCAGCAATGAAAGTGCCTAAGTCACAGGAAGAGGAGGGGGAAAAGTGAGTTTGCATCTCCTCTTGAAGAAATGAACAACGGATTTTGCCTTTATAAACTTACAGTTTGGTAAGGAGGACATGTAATTTCACTGATGTGTGCCACTGCTGATGCTACTACAGCTAAATCCACATCTAACAATTCCATCAACTCGAATTCTGTCAATGACAATACGTCCTGGGACCATAGAACAAACATAAATTAATGGAAACAAATTGAAAGCAATTTGTCAGGAAGTTAATAAGGTTCAAAACAGGATACATGAAATTGATCCCCTCACCGTGTTCTAGGTGAAAATCTATACTGCACTTAAACCAAGGTACTAAATTATAAGGAAAAATGAAACACACATGCACACTTGAAATATGAAAGCAACAATCAGAATCTAATGAAACACACATGCACACCGGTGTCTTGTTGATATGAGGAAACAAGTACCTGCGGGAAAACAAGAAACTAAAGGTGCTCCATATAAAAAAGACTTTTCCTTGTGTGATCTCATTTTCGCACTCGGCATAGACAGTTAGACGCGTGATTGAGATAATTCATCAGTGCTTATTAGAGCAATGACCAGACTCATAAATACTTCATCTGGTTTAGTGTAAAAAACTAGGAAAGTATTTTTCTTGTTTGACAGTTTTTGATTGACTTAAAACTTCATAAAATGTCTTCTTATTAACATCTTGAACACCTCAGAATATCAAATCAATAAACATTCAAAATAAAAGCATCACTAGTTTTTCACTTCAATTACCTACACCAATACTCAATACCAAATTCCTATGCACATTCATCTAATACAGTGTTCCCACTTCCTATATTTCACTACTCATCGCCATAACAACCCCCCCCCCCCCCACACACACACACACATCTTCCCTCAACCAGTGAATTTCAAGAAAACACCAAAATGATGAATTTAACAAAAATGAGCTCTTTTAATCATAAAACATTAGAAGTAGACACTAAATTTAATTTAAAAAGACAAAAACTAATCATTGGGTGTTAAAATTTGCACCTCAACATGTGTTAATAGACTTTGTTACACTTAGAAATATCAATCTTTAAACATAATTGCCCTTCTGAATAGGATCAAACTTAGGGATGAAACTGTACATTCCATACGTAAATTTGAAGAACACAAAGAACTAAAACAAGCTCACATAGTTTAAATGCTAATGAATGAAGAATTCAGAAGGCAACAAAGATTCTTACACTTGAAGAAAAAAATGTGTGAATATATTTAGCACAAGTAAAATTAACAAAGAAAGAAAGGGTTAAAAGGAGACCTTAGCAGTAATAAGGTTACGAGCAGAAAAAATGTAGGCAATAGACTTGGGAAGACCCATTTCGCTAAGCAGCTTGTTCGCCATAGCTTTCTTCCTCTCCCTCTTCTTTCTCTCTTTTATCTTTCAAGTTGTGTCATTATTTATATTTTGGGTAGGTTTAAAATAGGAGTAGTTACTTAAATATATTTTTAGCAGCTTTAATCCTTTTAAATTTACCACAGGTAAATATTTTTTGTTCTTCGTCAAATATTTATCAAATTTCGACGGCTAAATTCAACAGAATTGTGACCAACAAAAAGTTCAGAGTCACCAAAAAAATCCTATCAAATCCCCAAAAACCAAACCAAAAAAAATAATAAACAAAAGAAGTAGAAAATACACTTTTAAAAATTGCACCAGCTACCTGAAATAGTCTAAAAATAGTAGAAGCTTAAAAAAAAAACTCTCAAAGGTGTTGATAGTTTCTTAATGAATAACTTGTTAGTGTCTTGGTGAAAATATTTTCCGTTATACCAAACTCACCCTAATGCTCATAACTGTGACGTGTCTTTAGCAGTTGTCAAATTAGTAATGTACAGCTTTATGTTGCAAACATAAGGTTTTATGCTCGAATTACTTTTTAATCCCTTTGATGTGTTGTGTGGTATAAAACTCTTCAGAACTTATTGCATCATTTACCCTTTACTATTAGAACTTTGCATTTTGCGATCCGCAAAGAGTGTTGGAAGACAAAAAATGACCTTGAATTAAACAATCTTTTTGTTGTTTTACTCACTATATAACGATCTTTGTCTAATTTTACTCACCATTATAACAATCCTTACGTTATTATTCACCCCATAACCATTTAAACCCCCTACATAACTAGTCTATGAACCAAACTTTAACGTAAAATAATATTTAGCCTCTGTCTACCCCTTGCTCCTTATATAAACGAAACACCAAGTGAAAATAGAGCACCTTTCTTTTGTGTCATGGTATGTCATACATTTTGTCTTCCTTTCTTCTCTTCTGGTCAATTCCAGTTAAAGGAGCTCACCTAGAAAGATTTAGCCATCCAAAACATATTATTCTTCTCCTCATCCTTTACTAGACATTGGTTTTGTCGATTCGTTCCACATCTTTCCTGTTAGAGGTTAAGCTAACATGAACAAAATATGCAGGGGTCCTTCTCAAGGTTTCAACGTGGGTGATGCAAAAAATTTGAGCCATAGAAGATCACTAATGGGTTCTGTCAAGAGGATTTTATCCAGCACATTGGATATGGCAAATTGTTCCGGGGGTTTATAGATGATGGTGAAGGAATGCGGGAGGTTACTGTCAAAACATGGGATTCGTATCCACGAAAATTCCGGGTGAGTAAATGCTATATTTCACTTATTGGTTCTGTGTGTGTTGTCATTTCACTAATTTTGTGACTTTGCAACAGGATGAAATTGTATTACTTGAAAGGTCAGAAATTAAGTCTCATCCTCGCTTGATGAAGTTGATTGGCTTTTGTCTCGCTGTAGTTTATGATATGAAGTTCAAGACACCCTTGTGGAATTCACTTCGTTCTGGTATTGACTTACTTGAACTTTGTTGAATAATTAGTTGTTTCTTGGACTTGCTAATACTGTGTTACACACTTTTAGCTGAATTTGGCCGGTGGAAGGAGCGAATGAAGGTGGCAACTGATTATGCACTGCTCCTGATAACATTATAGTATGATTGATGAGGTCTGAAATGCTATTCCGTGTCTCTCAGTGTCATATCCCCTGATTCCCGCCTTGAGAATATCTCCTACAATTTTCGATGCAGGAATATAACATTAAGCTGGTGGACTTTAGAGTCAATGCATTCCCGCAGATACTTGGGGTTTACATACTCCATAACTTCCACATTTTTATGATGTTTGATCTTGTGGATATTGTTGTATGGAGCTCCAATATCACTCCCTTATAATGTTTTTGGGCTGAGATTATAGTGCATATATTTTGTCTTTCTTCTACTTGCCCTAAAACTCTTACAGTTTGGAGTAAATTTAAGTTGACTCTTATGCTATTTCATCTGCAAGCAACAAGGTACATCCATCCTGTATACTTTTGGTTAGTTCGTCCATAGCTAGGTAAACAGGTACGAGTTTAACCATGATTCCTGCTGTAAATTTGCGATCATAAGAAAATCAGTTTGTCTTTTTTTCTACGGTTCGCACTTGCGAAAGCTTCGTTATACACATCTCTTTCTTTTAATCAGGTAAAAGTAAAGCTTTTATTGATAAGCAGCACAGAGAAGGTGCTGTACAACAAAAGGTTGCACCTGACACAGTGGGTATTTACATGAGTACAAAAGGAAAACTTCCTAGTCTTGTATAACAGTAATGAACTCTATGAGTTCTTCTTTGTCCTCTATTAGAACATTTTACACAAAAATGACGGCAGGCATATGCAATCAAACTTGATTTTATAGATAGGTTCGTGTCTACTTTCCAAACACTTGAGGCTCCTCTCCTTCCAAATTATCTACCAGATGCACGTAGGTGTTTTGTTCCACATCCTCTTTTCTTCCTGGTGATACCTTTTCTATTCCAGCAAATAAATAGCTCTTTTGGAGATTTTGGCAATACCCGTTTCAACTTGAACATGTTCAGGAACATAACCCAGAGGTTAACTGTCACCTTGCAATACAAAAATTATGTGGTAGTTACTTTGCATTTCTCTTATGCATAGATAGCACCAGTTGCACATGTTGTGTCTTGTGACCAGTTTCTTTCCTCCTATGAGATTCTTGGCATATCTTCCGAACTAAACTCGGTCTCCGCATCTCGGTCCCTAAATGTAAATTCTTGTCCTCTAGGTTTTCTGAAATGTTCTATCTCTTGTTTGGTGACATGCATTTTCTGAAATGCTATCATCAACAGCTAGCTTCTTGATTGAAAGAATTGTGTTATTCTCTCCACAAGTCAGCCATAGAAACCTTGATTTTTTCTCAAAGAAATCTCTCTTTGCCACATCTTCCAAATGCATCTGAAAATGTTAGGATCGGGAACCCGGGTAGTGCGGAATTTAGTCAAACAACGGTATAATGACAATAACAAAGACAATGGAAGTTGATATTAACAACAATTAAAGAATATAAAAAAGACAAAAATTTAACGTGGTTCGGTCAAGGTGACCTACGTCGACAAGCGGAGAGGAGCAATTTTACTATACCAACAAGAGTACAAAAAGAGAGTACAAAATTAGAGTAAATACTTTAATTAATTCCAAATACCCCAAGAATATAACCTCACAAGATCACTCCAAATAAAGGGTTCACACAAGTGTTTCCCAACACTCACTCTCTTACAAAATACTTTATAATAAAATAAAGGAGGAGAAAAAAAGACAAGAGTGAAAAGCTCTTGAATTGATATGTTTTCAAATGAGGAGAAATTCCTCTATTTATAGCAAGAAATCCTTGGCCTAATGATGGATATTATGTCATGGCAAATGTCATGATCCACAAATTTGTTATAATGGATATTATGTCATGGCAAATGTCATGAACCACAAATTTGTTATAATGGATATTATGTCATGGCAAATGTCATGAAAATTTGGTCATATTACAAATCTCCACATTGGCCTAATTTCGGCTTATATATAGTAAATTTGCTCAATCTTCTCCGCAAAAACCCCAATGGACAAAATCATTTTTCGTAAATGCCAATCAAGTTCAGGTAAAGCTTGAACTTGGACACTAGAAGAGGTTTTGTGAACATGTCAGCAGGATTATCTCTGGTGTTGATCTTCTGAACAGAGACTTTTCTTTTAGCAATGGTTTCTCGGATGAAATGATACATTATATCAATGTGCTTCGTACTCTCATGATACATTTGATCTTTAGTCAAGTGAATGGCACTTTGACTATCGCAGAAAATGGTGATACCACCTTGGTGTAAACTAAGTTCCGCAAATAGACCCTCCAACCATAAAGCTTCTTTGATCGCCTCGGTCACTACCACATATTCTGCTTCGGTAGTAGATAAAGCTATTACATGTTGTAATGTAGTTTTCCAATTAATAGCACAACCACCGATGCAAAATACATAGCATGTCAATGATCTTCTTTTGTCAAGATCACCTACATAATTTGAGTCTACAAAACCAACCAAAGTGTTAGTATTTCTCCCAAACTCCAAACATGTGTTTGAAGTACCTCGCAAGTATCTGAGAATCCATTTCACAGCATGCCAATGTGTTTTACCAGGGCAAGCCATATACCGGCTTACCACACTCACTGCTTGTGAAATGTCTGGACGTGTACAAACCATTGCATATATAATACTGCCGACTGCACTGGAATAAGGAACATGTGCCATGTACCTCTCTTCTTCCTCTAACTGCGGGAACTGAGCAACTGATAACTTAAAATGAGCAGCAAGAGGGGTACTAACTGGTTTAGCATCTTTCATGCCAAACCTCTCCAAGACTTTCTCCAAGTACTTCTTCTGGGTCAGAAATAGCTTGTTGGCTTTTCGATCTCTTTTGATCTCCATGCCAAGGATTTTCTTAGCTGCTCCCAAATCTTTCATCTCAAATTCACTTTTCAGCTGACTTTTCAAATTGTGAATTTCTGTTAAATCCTTAACAGCAATGAGCATGTCATCAACGTATAATAAAGGTACACAAATGAACCATCATTTAACTTCCGGAAGTAAACACAACTATCATACATGCTCCTCGAATAACCATGACCCAACATAAAGGAATCAAACCTTTTATACCATTGTCTTGGAGACTGCTTTAATCCGTATAAGCATTTCTTCAACAAGCAAACATGATCTTCTTTTTCTTCAATTTCAAATCATTCGGGTTGATGCATGTATATTTGTTCCTCAAGTTCGCCATGTAAGAAAGCTGTCTTAATATCAAGTTGTACTAATTCCAAATCATACATGGCAAAGAAGGCAAGCAATACACGAATAGAGCTTTGTTTAATAACAGGTGAGAAAATATCATTAAAATCAAGTCCTTGTACCTGACTATAGCCCTTTGCAACTAATCGTGCCTTATACCTCGCATCTTCAACCCTTGGAATGCCATCCTTTTTCTTGAAGACCCATTTGCAACCAAAAATTCTTTTTCCTGATGGTGGCTTCACAAGAGACCAAGTACCATTCTTGTGGAGAGACTCAATTTCTTCATTCATTGCAATCAGCCACTTGGCTGAGTCAGCACCAGAAACTGCTTCTGAATATTTTGATGGTTCTCCAATTTCTTCAGTTTCCTATGCAACTGAAAAAGCAAATGCAACATAATCTCCAAACCTTAATGGTTGTTTACCTTCTCTTCTTGGTCTATGTTTGGCTATAAAATACTCCTCTTCTTCCGGTTTAACTTCAGGAGTCTCAACTTCAGGAATTTCAGCTTCTGTCTTAGCTTCAGGAGTTTCAACTATATTTTGCTCCAAAGTTGATGAGCTTGGCTCAAAAGGAATGCCAATCTCAATCTTCACTTGGTTTTGTGTACTCTTTCCTTTATCTGTATTGCAAGAACTAGAAGACTCTTTTCTAGAATGCAACATAGATAATTCATCAAAGGTTACATCTCTGCTAATTATAAATTTTGGTGCCGTGGGATCAGGATACCATAGTCGGTATCCTTTCACCCCATATGTATACCCAAGGAAAATACACTTTTTAGTCCTTGGCTCTAATTTTCCATCATTTACATACATGTATGCAGGGCAACCAAATATCTTTAAATCAGAAAAATTAGCAGGAGTACCTGACCACATTTCCTCTGGAGTCTTAAAGTTCAAAGGTGCAGAAGGAGCTCGGTTGATAATATAACAAGCTGTAGAGATAGCTTTTGCCCAAAAGGCATTTGTCAACCCAGCATTTAAAATCATGCAACGAGTCCTTTCCAAAAAAGTTCTATTCATCCTTTCTGCCACACCATTTTGCTGAGGTATCATTCTCATAGTATGATGTCGAGCAATTCCTTCATTCTTGCAAAATTTGTTGAATTCATCATTACAAAGTTCCAAGCCATTATCTGTTCTAAGCAGCTTAACCTGTTTTCTTGTTTGCTTCTCAATCAAAACTTTCCATTGTTTGAAATTTAAGAAAACATCACTTTTATTTTTCAGGAAATAAACCCAAACTTTTCTTGAATAATCATCAATGAAAGTTAACATATACCTGGCACTACCTTTTGATGGGGTACGTGAAGGACCGCAAAGATCTGAATGAATGTAATCCAAAGTACCTTTTGTTCTATGAATCACTGGAGATTTGAAGCTGGCTCTTTTCTGCTTCCCGAACACACAATGTTCACAAAATTCCATATTTTCGGTACTTTGGCCACATAAGAGACCTCTTTTACTGAGGATGGAAAGTCCTTTTTCACTCATATGCCCCAATCGCATATGCCACAATTTGGTGATGTCAGAATCTGATTTATCTGATATTGAAACTGCAGCAGCACTTGTAACAGTAGATCCCAAAAGAGTATACAATGTACCAGATCTGCGTGCTTTCATGATCACAAGAGCACCATGAGAAATTTTCAAAACTCCACCTTCACCTGTGTACTTGCACCCAAGAGATTCTAGAGTGACCAAGGAGATGAGATTTTCTTCAAGTCAGGAACATGTCTAACATCGGTGAGAGTTCTCACCACACCATCGTGTATTTTGATCCGAACTGTACCTTTTTCAATTACTTTGCAGGCATCATTGTTGCCCATCAAGACAACTCCACCTCCAATAGATTCATATGTGGTAAATAAATCCCGACTGGGACACATATGATAAGAACAACCCGAATCTAAAATCCACTCATTGTTAGATTTGAAACTATTATTAGTTGCTAAAACAATAGTTCCCTCAGTCTCATCAGCAGCTACACTTGCTTCGGCAGTGTCAGTATTTTTGTGTTCATTTTTCTTTTCTGTATGCTTTTCTTTGTTTTTCAATTTAAAGCTTTCAGAAATAATGTGACCTTTCTTATGACAATATTTGCACATGACATTTCTGTATCTGAATTTTGACTTTGATTTAGGTTTCTCACTACTTGAATCTTCCTTATTGGATCTACTTCTTATGAATAAGCCTTTCCCTGGGTTCCCACTAGTTTTCCCAGTAATATCTCTATCTATTTGTTCTTTTGATTTCAAAATAGATTTGATATCTTTATAAGAAATATTATCTTTTCCATAAAGCATAGTATCTCGTATATGTTTAAATGACTGGGGTAAGGAAACAAGCAATAACACAGCTTGATCCTCATCTTTGATTTCAGCATCTATGTTACTTAAATCTATAAGAAGAAAATCAAAAGTATCAAGATGAGTAAGTATAGAGGTACCTTCAGCCATATGAAAAGTGTAGAGTTTTTGCTTTAGGTAAAGTCTGTTTTCTCCTGTTCTTTTCATATATAGGATTTTAAGCTTTTCCCATATGCCTTTGACTGAGCTTTCTGCTTCAACTTCACGCAAAACCTTATTCGAAAGATTTAAAATAATACCTGCTTTTGCCTTTTTGTCTATGGCGGCAAACCCCTCGACCGTCATTTTATCCGGCATCTTCTCCTTTCCTTGCAGTGCCAAATCTAAGTCATACTGAATTAGGATAGCTTCCATCTTTAATTGCCACATTCCGAAGTTTGCACTTCGGTCAAATTTCTCAACATAAGACTTTGTTAGAGTCATTTTGGCTATTTAAACTAACCCGGTTAGATCTGGCTCTGATACCAATTTGTTAGGATCGGAAATCCGGGTAGTGCGGAATTTAGCCAAACAACGGTATAATGACAATAACAAAGACAATGGAAGTTGATAATAACGGTAATTAAATAATATAAAGAACACAAAAATTTAACGTGGTTCGGTCAAGGTGACCTACGTCGACAAGCGGAGAGGAGCAATTTTACTATACCAAGAAGAGTACAAAAAGAGAGTACAAAATTAGAGTAAATACTCTAATTAATTTCAAATACCCAAAGAGAATAACCTCACAAGATCACTCCAAAGAAAGGGTTCACACAAGTATTTCCCAACACTCACTCTCTTACACAATACTCTATAATGAAATAAAGGAGGAAAAAGAAAGACAAGAGTGAAAAGCTCTTGTATTGATGTGTTTTCAAATGAGGAGAAACTCCTCTATTTATAGCAAGAAATCTTTGGCCTAATAATGGATATTATGTCATGGCAAATGTCATGAACCACAAATTTGTTATAATGGATATTATGTCATGGCAAATGTCATGAAAATTTAGCCATATTACAGAAAACTTGCCTGCATTCACCTCATCCTTTCTCCTCTCAAGATCTTTGAAAGAGCTCTTGTTTCATTCTTTAAGTTTGCTTTTCAACCCTTTTAGCTTTTTCGCTAGCACATAATGGAGGTTACCTGTTATTTCAAATTAAATTGGATTTGCTATATGAACGACAGGATAAGGTCCATCAGTTGTTGGATTTTGAAGTAAAAATAAGTTTAGTTTTCTATTTTCCAATACTTTAACAGAGTTTGGAGATACATTGGGTTTGTTACTCAATGTCATTATAGAAGAAGAAACATCATGTTTTTCAAGCTCTCTTTCAACTTAGGGTGGTCGGACATTTCCGATAGCGTTTTTCAGAAGAGTCTAGCGTGCCCCGCCTGCATGCCCTACTCTGCCCCGTTGCCATCCATTTTAGAGAACTACAGAGAACTGATTCTCTGATGAACGCTGAAGTAATGAGTGACATGTGACTCTGTAGCTGTAGAGTTGCTACTCCTTAGCCACCTCCTGTATCGCTTTACTGTTCGAAGGCAACATCAGTGATTGACTAACCAAGAAGCCCCCTCTACTGATTGTTAGTCTGTGCCTGCATTTTCTTGTCTTTCCACCCGCCTGTATCATCTAAAGATTTTCACTTCTCCGTGACGTCAAACAACTTCCTACCAACTAGGAACCTTCTCTATTTTGGGCTCTTTTTTCATGCTGGTTAAGGACTCTTTCTTTTGTTTCGGCTTCTTTATACAAATATTTTCTGGTATCTGCTAAAAGAAAATGTATCTTTTAAGGTATATAATATATTTAAAATGAGTTCTTTTCTGGTCAAGCACCACCTTAAAGGACTTTTCTTAGCACTCTAATCATATGCTTTTTCTAACTCAATGAAATCTTGTCATATCCTTTTTCTTCTCGCTATTGTTTTGGTCTATTTGTTTTACAAATATATAGCTTTTACTGTAGATCTCATGCATGAAATTGGATTGATTTTCTATTGTCCTTGAAATAATTTTTTAATCTATGCTTTATTACTCTTTTTCGAAATTTCACAGTATGACTAATAAATTTGAGAAGACGATAGTTTGTGCAACCTCAATTATCTTTATCCTTGCATATCAAAACCAAGGTACTTCTAAACTCATTTGCATATTTTCTCTCCTTAAAAAATAATTGAATACTTTAAATTAGTCATAATACTCTAACATCTCAAAGGCACTTAGTAACCTATGAGGACACGATTTGAATCGCATGCTTCTCTAACCCCCACTTTTCAGACATCTGCTTTCACTGCTAGAAATACGCTAAAAACTGACCAAAAAAACCGATCAAAAGAACCGACCAAAGTTGGTCGGTTATGACCAATTACCGACCAAAACGCGACCATTAAGGTGTGGACGGTGTTTGATAGTCAGAATGGCTTACCGACCAAAGTTGGTCAAAAATTACCAACCAACGTTGGTCGGTAGCTTAAAACGACCATCGACAATTTAAGTACTTACCGACCAACTTTAGTCGGAAAATATATTTAATTATTAAAATTAAAAAAAACCGACCAACTTTGGTCGGTAATTGAAAATATATATATTTTTAAAATAATTAAAATTAAACATTACCGACCAACTATGGTCGGTAACCTCAACAGTGCAGGCAAAATACCGACCAAAGTTGGTCGGTAATGTTAAATTCTGGGAATTCAATGTTCATTAACCGACCAACTTTGGTCGGTATTTTGGAATACTTTTTTTAAAAATTAAAAATCGACCAACTTTGGTCTGTTTTTCTGGGTTTAATTTTGGCATAAATGCCTGTTTTGGCAGCTACACCACCTACCAGCATACCAATACACCTAATAACAACTGAATTATAACAATAACAACAACAACAACAACAACAACAACACAACAACCAAAACATTCAATAAATACTTTAAAACTAATAAAGGCAGCTGCACCACCTGCCAGCATACCAATACACCTAATAACAATAACAACAATACAATAACAACCAAAACATTCAATAAATGCTTTAAAACTAACAAATTAAAGTTCAATTGAACATAAAAATCCAAAACCAAGTTAAAACTAATTACAACTAGTTCAAAACTGATTCTATTTGTCTAGTTCAAAGTATATAAAAGTCAGGGGGTATTTTCTACAACAT